>NC_133369.1:34420538-34650959 GCF_049309525.1 Garra rufa
GTTTCCTTCTGGCCCATATATATTCCACAAACAGTGAATGATAATGAGTAGACAGTGCGTACATGATTTACGATATACTTAATACAAACAAACAATGCTCTCTTTAATGTCTCCATATGGCATAATGTTAGCCATCTGCTATCTGTAGCAGTCTGGCTCATGTAGACATCTTTGTTTCTGAGAGTGTGTTTTATAACAGGGTAAGTAATGATAAAGGGTTAAAGGCTGGAGTTTTGAAAAAAGAGAAAGGTAGAGAAAGGTGGAGGTGGAAAAAGACAATGGGGAGGTGTGGAAGGACAGGGCATGGCCTGCTGTGGCAGGAGATGCACTCTTTGACATGCCAACACAGGCAGATGGCTAATCCTGAGCTCACACAAGACAAAGCCATTCACAGGAAATAACAACACCAGCCGTTCGGTGGCAGCCAAAGTCTGTCTGGCTGTTTCTCTTGTCATGTTTGTGTATATAGATATATTAGATTCTAGAACGAATGTTATTAGTTTGAAGACCCTACGTAGTTCACTGACTAGTTTATAATATTGTGAAGTTTCTGATTGGCTGGTGATGATGTTATTCTTCTGCAGCTGTGGACATGGTTGGAGGAGCTTCAGAAGGAGCTGCTGGATGATGTTTATGCTGAGTCAGTAGAGGCGGTGCAGGAGCTGATCAAACGTTTCGGTCAGCAGCAGCAAACCACCTTGCAAGTCACCGTCAACGTCATTAAAGAGGGGGAGGATCTTATCCAGCAGCTCAGGTACTGGCCAGTGAGAAAGCATTGGTTTAGTGGAAAATGACGTTGACCTGTTGTCATGGGAATTCTGACACAAACACATACTGTATGCATGTCATGTAATGGCCTTAGTATCCCATTGACGTCTGTTGTATTAATTACAATTGCTAAACCCTAACCTAGCAGAAACGTTTGCATTTTTGCAAGATTATGTAGTCATTTTATGAAACTAGTCACTGAATTGGGACCGGAAATCAATGCAAGTTTTTCAGGTTTCATTAATAAAGCAAATTTAGTGGACTACAAAATCATGCACAACACGAACACCTTACAAATCTGTAATAACTACTTTGAAAATCCATCATGAAACGCCAGTAAATTGGTGTTATTCTCACTAACACATCCACTGTTCAGTTTTATATCTACAGTTTTAAATGTGACCCTGGACCACAAAACCTTAAGTAGCATTTGTAGCAATAGCCAAAAATACATTATAGGTGTCAAAATGATTGATTTTTCTTTTATGCCAAAAATCATAAGGATATTAAGTAAAAATCATGTTTCATGAAGATTTTGGTAACACTTTACAATAAGGTTCATTAGTTAAACATTAGTTAATGTATTAACTAACATGAACTAACCATGAACAATACATTTGTTACTGTATTTACTAATCCTTATTAACATTAGTTAACGGAAATACAGTTGTTCATTGTTTGTTCATGTTAGTTCACACTGCATTAACTAATGTTAACAAAAATTTAATAATGTATTAGTAAATGTTGAAATTAACATTAACAAAGATTAATAAATGCTGTATAAGTCCAGTTCATTATTAGTTCATGTTAACTAATACGGTTAACTAATGTTAACTAATGAACCTTATTGTAAAGTGTTACCAAGATTTTTTTTATAAATGTCCTACCGTAACTATATCAAAACGTAATTTTTGATTAGTAATATGCATTGCATGCAACTTAATTTGGGCAACTTTAAAGGCGATATTCTCAATATTTTGATTTTTTTGCACCCTTAGATTCCAGATGTTCAAATAGTTGTATCTCAGGCCAAATATTGCCCTATCCTAACAAAACACACATCAATGAAATTCAGCTTTCAGATTCATAAAAAAATTACCCTGGTTGACTGGTTGACTGGTTTTGTGGTCCAGGGTCACATAGGGTCAATTCACAAAAAATAATATAGTATCTTCATGTCTTATAGTTGCATTTAATAGATTAGCGATGGCCGATAATATAGTTCACATTTCCTAATTATAAGATTTGCTACAGTATATATCTGTTTGTGTGAGTATAATCTATGTATGCAAATAAAATTAGTTAAACTTATCTGTCCAACCTCATTTATGGAACTGTGCAATAATATAATTTATAAACAATCTAGCAGTTGATATTTTCAGTTTCCAATCCCCCAGCAAATGTAGAATATAGATTGATTGCGTCCAAATTTTATACACAGAGGTGCACATAGACTCACTTAAACGTTAGACTTCTGTCTTTACAAACTACATATATTTTCTTTAATAAAATATGAGAACACAGAGCTGCACAACTACCATAAAAACACAGTAACACATTCATACACTTAATTGACCCATGTCCTAAACTGTAATAAGAAGACACTTTACTAAAGGTGTATGGTATACATTCTGCAGCAGATGTTGTCTCTCATACTCTTTTTTTTTTTTCTGACCACAGAGACTCTGCAATCTCCAGCAATAAGACTCCTCATAACAGCTCTATGGCTCACATCGAGAGTGTCCTGCAGCAGCTGGATGAGGCCCAGGCTCAGATGGAGGAACTGTTTCAGGAACGGAAGATCAAACTAGAGCTCTTTCTCCAGCTCAGGATCTTTGAACGAGATGCCATTGATGTGAGTTCACAATTTATGACATGTCTGACAGTTTATTTTCAAATGATAAGCCACTGACTTTGTTGTAAACAATGGATCCTAACACTCAAGACAAGTGGTTTTCGAAAAGGTACGCAACTCATAGCGCTATTTTTGTGCAAATTGATCTTCTTTCGTATAAAGAAATATTTTCAATCCAAAACTGGAGCGTTTTTCTAATTTTTCTAATTAGCTATCTAATTATTCATATGTTGTGTTAATCGTTTTGCATGTTGCTTAGCCACTTCAGTTCATGATATTAACAAATTTTAATATTTGATTTTAGAAACATATTTGTTTTTAAATTACAATTTTGCTCTGATATATTTGTTCTCATAGCTATCAGGCAGCCCTCCATGATTACATGATTTTGAAGTCTCAGTTCTGCGTCATTTGTGAGATAGAAAGCTATACCGCGTGTTGTCACTTCTATCTTTCCCGTCCATTTTGATCTGATCAAAGAAACGAAGTGCTAAAAGACAAAATCCATTGATCTCTGAGATTCTGAACGGAAGCCTTGAGCAAAGATAAAGCCGTCATGGATGCTCTTTTTACAGCCTGCTCTATAAGTCATGGAGGATTGTGTCTCTGGATGTGTGAAAATGAGTCACACTTTTGTCAAAAAGGAGAAGCTAACAGCGTTATTGTAAGGAAGGGTCAGAAGCATGGAGATCCATTTGCAGTTTTTATTACAATCGTAGTCAGACAGAAAAAGGTCAATCACCGTGAGCAGGGGTAACGTAGGCGAGGCAAGAGAGAAGTCAGAGCAGGTGTAAATCAGGGCAGGCGGCGAGAATCAATAATCCAGTAAACAGTCCGAGGTCAGGGAAAACAGAGAGGCTTCAGAAGTAGATTAACAGTCCGAGATGGCAACAAGAAAGGCAAACACAGAATAAACGCTCAGAGATGACAGCGGGGGCAAATCAAGACTTCGCGAAGACTAGTGTGTGTATTGAGCTTATAAGCAGTTCTGATAATGAGCAGCAGGTGTGTGTGTGTGTGTGTGTGTGTGTGTGTGGGTGTGTCAGTCCCAGGAATGAAGGAGTGTGGGAGATGGAGTCCGAATGTGACCGAACTAATATTCAGGAGAGGGTTCCCTCTGGTGGTGCGAAGGAGAAGGAGGTCTGGGAGCCTTCTCCGTTACAGAGCTCTCCCCCTGCGAGCGGCTCCCGACGCGAGGAAGCACACGGCGCCGGGGTCTACCGCGAGGTCTGGGGGCCGGTCTCTCCGGGTGCGTCCTGTGAAACTCTTCAATGAGTGTGGGGTCCAGGATGTCTCCAGCATTGACCCAGGACCGCTCCTCCGGACCATAACCCTCCCAATCGACCAGGTACTGTAGGACATTTCCCCGGCGCCTGGAGTCGAGCAACTCGTGCACCCAATAAGCCTCCTCGCCGTCAACCAGAATGGGGGAGGTCTGTAGATCGGCTCCCTCCTCGGGCTCTCCTCTCGGACCACCAGCGGGTTTGAGGAGTGAAACATGAAAAGTAGGAGAAATACGATAGTTAGTGGGCAGATCTAATCGGAATGATATGGGAGAAATTTGTCTTAAAATTTGGAAAGGACCGACATACCTGGGACTGAGCTTTCGACTGGGGAGTTTGAGGCGCAGATCTCTGGAGGACAACCAGACCCATTGGCCGGGAGTGTAACGAGGACCAGCACGGCGGCGTCGGTCTGCCTGTAGGGCCTGGTGCCTGACGGCACGGGAGAGATGAGTGTGTGCCCGATCCCAGGTCTCCTCACTCCGCTGGAGCCAATCCGTAACAGAGGGTAATTCTGAGGGCTCCCCTGACCAAGGGAACATCGGCGGTTGGAATCCCAGAATGCATTTGAAAGGCGTCATGCCTGTAGCGGACTTGACCAGGGAGTTTTGGGCGTATTCGGCCCACATGAGGTATCGGCTCCAGTCTGACTGGTTTTGATGGCAGTATGAGCGAAGGAAGTGGATGATCTCCTGATTCAGGCGTTCTGTCTGGCCGTTGGATTGAGGGTGATATCCTGACGTGAGGCTGATGTTAACGTTGAGTAACTTAAAGAAGGAAGACCAGACTCTGGACGTGAATTGGGGGCCTCGGTCGGACACAATATCCTCGGGTAGTCCGTAGAAGCGGAACACCTGATTACACAGCACTTCAGCGGTTTCAAAGGCCGTTGGAAGCTTTGGCAGTGGGACTAAACGGCAAGCCTTGGAGAAACGGTCAACTATGGTGAGTATAATAGTGTTGCCCTGGGAGACAGGTAAGTCGGTGATGAAGTCTATGGTGAGATGGGACCATGGTCGGCGAGGAAGAGGTAAGGGCTGTAACAAGCCGGCTGGGAGACACTTGGGTGACTTAGAGATTTGGCAGGTGGTACAGTCCCGAATATATTGGATGGTCTCTGTGGCTAACGTGGGCCACCAGAAACGGTTCCTTAATAGTTGAATGGTGGCATTGATTCCAGGGTGTCCTGAACTAGGTGTGGCGTGTACCTGGGTGAGAAGTCGTTGTCGAAGAGCCTCGGGAACAAACAAAAGGCCTGGAGGACACTCAGGAGGTGGAGGTGCTTGCTGGTTCTTGATCTCAGTGATGATGTCCTACTGAATAGGAGCCACCAAGAGTCTTTCAGGCAGGATGTTCTCTTGATGGTCAGGAGAGGGTAGGTATTCTGTCTGTCTAGAGAGTGCATCTGCCTTGGTATTCTTGGTGCCAGGTCGGTAAGTGACAGTGAACTGGAAGCGTGTGAAAAATAGTGCCCATCTAGCCTGCCTGGGGTTGAGACGCTTGGCGGAGCGGAGGTATTCAAGGTTCTTATGGTCTGTGAAAATGATGAATGGATACTTGGAACCCTCTAGCCAGTGTCGCCACTCCTCCAGGGCGAGTTTCATGGCGAGCAGCTCGCGGTTGCCCACATCATAGTTCCTTTCGGCGGAAGAAAGTTTCCGTGAGAAGAATGCACATGGGTACATCTTAGCCGGATCGCCGTGTCGTTGAGAGAGGATGGCGCCTACCCCGGTGTTGGAAGCGTCCACTTCCACAATGAATGACCGTTCCAGGTCTGGATGGCGTAGAATAGGTGCCGAGGTGAATCGTGTTCTGAGCTCATCGAAGGCCTGCAGTGCTTCAGGTGACCAGGAGAGTCATTGCGTCTGGCGTTTAGTCATGGCTGTGAGGGAAGCAGCAATCAAACTGAAGTTGCGGATAAAGCGCCTATAGAAATTAGCAAATCCAAGGAACCGCTGTAATTCCTTGAGGGTCTGTGGACGTGGCCACTTCAGAACAGCCTCTACCTTCTCCTCCTCCATCGTGACACCCTCTTGACTGATCACATACCCTAGGAAGGAGATGGCGGGCTGATGAAATTCGCATTTCTCCATCTTGGCATAAAGTTGGTATTGAATCAGCCATTGGAGAACAGCTTGGACCTGTTGGATATGTTCGGGTAGGGAGTTAGAGTAGATCAGGATGTCGTCTAAGTAAATAATCACCCCTTTTCCCAGCATGTCTCGGAACACGTCATTCATAAAAGACTGAAATACTGAAGGACTGTTGGCCAGGCCAAAGGGCATTACCCGGTATTCGTAGTGCCCATTAGTGGTGGAAAAGGCCGTCTTCCACTCATCCCCCTCTCGGATGCGGATGAGGTTGTAGGCATTACGCAGGTCCAACTTAGTGTAGAATTTGGCCTGGCGGAGCTGTTCGAGGGCTGCAGGAACTAAGGGTAAGGGGTAACGGAACTTAACAGTCACCTCATTCAGGCCACGATAATCAATGCAGGGTCGAAGTCCACCATCTTTTTTCTTCACAAAGAAGAATCCGGCCGAGGCGGGTGACGTGGATGGCTGAATAAATCCCTTGGCAAGCTCCTCCTTAATCTATTTGTCCATAGCCTCGGATTCGGGTTGAGAGAGGGGGAAAATGCGTCCTTTGGGAGGTGATTTTCCAGGGAGTAATTCGATGACACAATCCACAGACCGGTGAGGGGGGAGCTGGGAAGCTCTCTCTCTACTGAAGGCAGTAAGTAAATCCATATAAACTGAGGGTAGGAGGGCAGTGTCAGCGTCGGGTTGGGGTGGTGAGTGGTACCTAGGTTCTGACTGGATGATTGGAGACAGGCATCGCTCAAGACAAGAAGGGCCCCATCGCAGAATCTCTCCCTCTCTCCATGAAATGTGTGGATTGTGTGTTCGTAGCCAGGGTAAACCGAGGATGATGTTATGATGAGGGGAGTGGATGATAAAGAATCTGATGCGCTCGTTGTGTAGAGCTCCTATTTGTAGTCGTACTTCCTCTGTAATTTCTTGAACTCTTCCTTTACCAAGCGGCCGGCCATCTAGCGCCTCCACTGCCAAAGAAGAGGAACATGAGGTGAGGGTAATATCGAGCTGCCGAGCGAATTCAAGCGACATGAAATTACCAGCGGCACCGGAGTCAATTAGTGCAGTGGTGGTTCTGGAGAGTTTAGTGGTATATATGGTAACTGGTAATTTAATATTGGAGGTAGAAGAGATCTCACTCACCGTTCAGGGCTGGATGGCTGGTCGGATGGGACAGGAAGCTTTCACATGACCGGCCTGTCCATAGTATAGACATAGGTGATTCTGCATCCGTCGTTCACGCTCCTCCTGAGTCAGATGGGTAACGCCGACTTGCATGGGTTCATCATTAGTAGGAGTCTCGGACAGAAAACGCCTCGGGGCATGTGAGGGACGACGGGAGCGAATCAAGTTATCCACTCTGATGGCTAGCTCAATGAATTCATTCAAGGTGCGACCCTCATCACGGCAAGCTAGTTCAGACTGCAGCTCGGCGCTTAATCCTCGTCTGAAGAGCAGCTTTAACGTATCCTCCACCCACAGTGTTTGTGCGGCCAAAGTACGAAACGTGAGCGCATAATCCGCGGCCGTCCGTCTCCCTTGTGACAGCGCCAATAATTGATCGCCGGTACTCAGACCCCCAGCTGAGTGCTCAAAGACCTCTCGAAAGTTCTGAAGGAAGGCATCAAATGTGTGGAAAGCCGTTCCCTCCGTACGCCAAACCGCTGTTGCCCAATCCAACGCCCTCCCGGTGAGTAGTGAACAAACAAAGGCTATGCGACTAGAATCCGTGGGATATAGTGAAAGTTGTTGGTTCACAAAGAACGAGCATTGAAGCAAAAATCCCTTACACTGAGCTGGGTCTCCGCTGAACTTCTCCGGGAAGGCGAGGCGTGGGCTGATGCTGGCCGGCGGGCTCGCGGCGGCGGCCGAAACGGCTGGTGGCGTCATGGCGTGAGCGACTACAGGTGTGGGTGCTGACGGTGTAAGTTGTAGGCTCCGTACTGCTTGAACGAGCTCCTCCGTGAGTATAGTTAAGTGAGAGAGCTGTTGTCGATGCAGAGCGAGCTGGGCGGCTTGGGCAGAAAGCTCAGTAGTCAGCTGATTGACGGCTGCTGGATCGCTGTCAAGCGAAGTCTTCTGTAAGGAAGGGTCAGAAGCATGGAGATCCATTTGCAGTTTTTATTACAATCGTAGTCAGACAGAAAAAGGTCAATCACCGTGAGCAGGGGTAATGTAGGCGAGGCAAGAGAGAAGTCAGAGCAGGCGTAAATCAGGGCAGGCGGCGAGAATCAATAATCCAGTAAACAGTCCGAGGTTAGGGAAAACAGAGAGGCTTCAGAAGTAGATTAACAGTCCGAGATGGCAACAAGAAAGGCAAACACAGAATAAACGCTCAGAGATGACAGCCGGGGCAAATCAAGACTTCGCGAAGACTAGTGTGTGTATTGAGCTTATAAGCAGTTCTGATAATGAGCAGCAGGTGTGTGTGTGTGTGTGTGTGTGTGTGTGTGTGTGTGTGTGTGTGTGTGTATGTGTGTGTGGGTGTCTCAGTCCCAGGAATGAAGGAGTGTGGGAGATGGAGTCCGAATGTGACCGAACTAATATTCAGGAGAGGGTTCCCTCTGGTGGTGCGAAGGAGAAGGAGGTCTGGGAGCCTTCTCCGTTACAGTTATCTAATCAGTATCACTTTCACGGTTGCTCTGTATCAAAGCTCTTAAAGTCAACATGAAACAATTTATTTAATTTTTGTAATGTCACCCACGGCTTAAGGTTTGTCTGGTTAGCATGGGCAGTTTAGCCTCTGCAGGTAGATGCTGTAACTGCATCATTTTTCAGCCAAAAAGCTTGTTTCCACATTGACAACTATTCTCAAGTCAGTATTTCTTTGTATTATAGTAGATGTTGTACAGTTGTAGATGTTGACAGTTTTGTGTGAAGGGACAGCGACCTCTGGTGGAGGAGGGAAAACCCGTAGCCCAGAGTCATGACAGTACCCCCTCCTCAAGGAACGGCTTCCAGACGTTCCACAAAGGCCGAGAAAAAAAAAATCTGGAGGGAGGAGGAACGGGGGAATGGTGAACCAGGAGGAGGGATGGCGGGCCAGGCCCGTGTAACGGCAGCAGGCCCGGAAACGAAGGTCTCGGGCAGGGTGTGACCGGACTCAGGAAAAACGTGAGCGGGCACCGCCGCCAGAGGAACGTCAGCGGACATCGCCGCCACAGGAACGTGAGCGGGCACCGCCACCAGAGGAACGTCAGCGGGCACCGCCGCCAGAGGAACGCGAGCGGACACCACCGCTGCCGGAGGAACGTGAGCGGACACCGCCGGCGCCGGAGGAACGTGAGCGGGCACCGCCGCCAGAGGAACGTCAGCGGGCACCGCCGCCAGAGGAACGCGAGCGGACACCACCGCCGCCGGAGGAACGTGAGCGGACACCGCCGGCGCCAGAGGAACGTCAGCGGAACCGGTTCGGCACTCGCTGCCATCCCGTGATCGCGCACCGGCAGGCACCGCCACCAGAGGCATGTGAGCGGACATCGCCGCCAGAGCAACGCGAGTGGGCATCGCCGCCAGAGGAACGCGAGCGGGCACCGCCGCCAGAGGAACGTCAGCGGAACCGGTTCGGCACTCGCTGCCATCCTGTGATCGCACACCGGCGCGGCCGCCATCCCACAAAGGAGCGCCTCTGCCGCCGTCATGAAGTGGACGCACTCCAGGAACAGAATGAGCGGACGCCACCGCATCGAGAACAGAGTGAGCGGGCACCGCCGCCTCGAAAAGAAACCTCCCCGCTGGACCCATAAGTGGTGTTTGGATTCTGTCACGGTGAGAGATGAATGAGGTCAGGGTCCAAAAATGCAGGTGAGGAATATTTAATTAAACAAACAAAACAAAAGGCCAACAAGGCACAACAAGACACGACAAGCAAGAGCAAGACTGGAGCAAGAAATACAGACATCCGAATACACAAAACTGAAAACAATCCAAACACGAAGAGTGGTGGGAGAGTGGGAACTAAATAGTCCTAGGTGATGGGGAACAGCTGTGTGATCAGAGAGTGACAGGTGTGTGTGATGAGGCATGGAGTGTGGAGGGAATAGAGACAGCGACCTCCGGTGGAGGAGGGAAAACCTGCAGCCCAGAGTCATGACACTTAGTTATTGAATTCATGTGTTTTATTCAGACCTATCGGCACAAATGTATAAAATCTAGCACCTAGCCATGCAGTCTGCATGTACAAACATAAAAAAAAAAATGGGTAATTCTGAAGAGCTGAGTGAATTCAAGCTTGTTACTGTGATACCAACACTCTAAAGATTCCATAGCTGAAGAGTTAACTATCAGCAAAAAAAACTGTGATTAATGATGCCAAGCATCAGATGGAGTGGTGTAAAGGACGCCACCACTGGACTCTGGAGCAGTAGAAACATGTTCTGTGGAGTGACGAATCATGCTTCTCTGCTAGGTAAGTCTGCTTTTGGCAAATGCCAGGAGAACGTTACCTGCCTCGTTGCATTATGCATGAGGGATAAAGGTATGGGGCTGTTTTTCAGAGGTTGGGCAAGGCCAGTGAATTCTTCAGAATACCAAAACATTTTAGACAATGCTATGCTTGTAAGATTATGGCAGTTTGGGGAAGGCCCTTTTCTATTACTGCATGACGGTTCCCCAGTGCACAAAGCAAGGACCATAAAGACATACAGCATGTCACAAAAGTGAGTACACCCTTCACATTTCAGCAACCATTTTAGAATATCTTCTCAAGGGACAAAAGAAATGAAACTTGGATATATTGGAGAGTAGTAAATGAGCAACCTGTATAACAAGATTTAGATTTATTGTCCCCTGAAAATTACTCAACATACAGCCATTATTGTGGTCACCATACTTGGCCTCACTTCACCTCCTTTCCTTTCCTTTCCTTTATTGTCACCCCATCACCTTCAGCTTCCTCAGCAAGGCATCTTGGCGGTGTGTTTGGGATTGTTATCATGTTGGAAATCTGCCGTTCGGCCTAGTTTCTGGAGGGAAGGCATCATGTTTTGCTCCAGAATGTACAGTACATAATGGAATCCATGTTTCCCTTAATGAACTGCAGCTCCCCAGTACCAGCAGCAATCATACAGCCCCAGATCATGATGCTACCACCACCATGCTTGACTGTAGGCAAGACACAATTTTCTTGGTACTCCTCACCAAGTCATCACCATACATGCTGGACACCACCTGAGCCAAACAATTTATCTTATAGTCTCATCAGACCACAGGACATGGTTCCAGTAATTCATGCTCTTGGACAGGTTGTCTTCAGCAAACTGTTTGTGAGCCAGCTTCAGATGATCCTTTCTTCTGGGACAACGCCTATGCAAACCAGCTTGTTGCAGTGTGCACCGCATGGTCTGAGCACTGACAAGCTGACCTTCTACTTCTGCAACCTTTAAAGCAATGCTGGCAGCACTCATGCATCTGTTTATTTGAAGCCAGGTTCTGCACCTGATGCACAGAATGAGTGCTCAACTTCATTGATCTACCCTTGCAAGGCCTGTTCAGAATGGAACCCATTTGGAAAACCTCTGTGTGACCGTGACCACTGTAGTGTAACTCTAATTCCCCTCTAATAGTCTTGGCCATCTTTGTGGAAAACAACAATTCTAACATTAAAATCCTCAGAGAGTTCTTTGCCATGAGATGCCATGTTGAACATCCAGTGGTCAGTATGAGATAATTGTACTTAAAGCACCCAATTTTAACTGCTCTAATACAAGATACACAAGTTTGTATGGTCCGGGCAAGCAGACAAAAATGTAAAGATGAATAGGACATGTGGCTTTGCATGGTTTCTCGTCAGCATCAGTGCTTGACATCACAAATGCTCTACTGGATAAATGGGCAAAAATTCCAATAAAAACACTCCAGAATCTTGTGAAAAGTCCATCCAGTTGTAGTGATAATGTACATTTAATTTAGCTCAAAGGGAATTGATTATGATTCAAAAGGGAATTTGAACAGAGTCGCTGTTTTACGGCTGTTCAGAGTCGACTCGCGATTCATTGAACGAGCCGTGTAACAGAAACTCTGCAATGGGTATTACTATCCAGAATATAGTGAAAACACTATATATTAGCACAGTAGCAAAATCGGCAGTTTAAGACATTAACTTGTGAGCACAAAACACAAGATACTTCTCTTTTCTATTAAAAATAAAATTTTATTGGATAAACCTAAGACTTACAAACTAATCTAACACATAAACACACGCATTCACACAGGTTGCAGAAAGAGAAAGTGAGGAAAGAATGAGTTTAAAGGAATGAAAATATGAAGTCCCAAGTTTATAGCAATATGTGCAATTGCTTAGACCTGAACAACCATCAATCACTTAATTAACCCTCGTATTGAGTCTCTCAAAGAGGTTATTAAAATTTATATCAAATGCACCAGTTCAGCTAGAATCTGGAGGTTGTACTTGCGTTGCCTTTGTGTTAAGGGAATTCCTTTCGTTTGCGTCGTTCCAGAAAGGGTTTCTCGAGGTTGCTGATTGGTTGGTGGTCGTTCAATGTGATGTCTTCTTGGGCTTTGGCTGGATATGCGGAGTTGTGCGCTGGTTAAAGTTCAGGTCAGCACAGACGTTTGGGTCGCAGCTTGAGGCAAAACTTAACTAGAACACAAAACTCTCAACAGAAAGAAATAAAAGAATTAAAGTAAAAGACAGAAGTGTAACGATCTCCTCATGTTTTCTTTAGAGGAGCAGCTGGCATTTAGGCCAGGGAGCTTTAAAGAATGCTAACAACAGCGTCGAAACGCGGCGGCACGAAGCACAAAGAGTAAGAGAGTAAGATTTGATGGTGTCCTGAGTATTTAAGCTCAGCGTTTGGACACATCCCAAATGGTGTCTTGACCAATTAAAACATTGTCCTCTGGTTTCTCCTCCCAAACCATAAATCACAATGTTATCTGATCAGTCCCGTGGTCCCAGTTTTCCCAGAGTTAAATTTGGACATGATTTCTATAACAAGACTGTAATACATTTTACAAAGTATTGAATTATAGAAACATTTCAAGAATGCAATTTCAATCTCAGGCATACCAGACATCAATATAAACCATTATACTATTCAATAGTTATCAAAAAGGACATACACAATAAGTGATTAAAACATAATAGGCAAATGTGTGGGTTACATAAATGTTTCATTAGTCGTGCATAGAAATGATGAGTTGCTCATGAGTCCTTTCTAGCATCATTTTAGGTGTATATGTGAAAAGGCAGTTTCCTGTGCCGTACTGTGAACTTAAGGATGTGTTCTGTGAGGGAGGAAAAGGTCAAATGGGTGTAGAAGGAATTTCAGACTGCTGGGTGGGGAGGCCCACCAACAAAATCTCTAATGATTGTCATGTGATGTTCAAGATGTGCATTTCTTTGACCATTAATCTTGGTTACTTGCCCCAAATTTGACAATCTCCTTCCTTGCGATTATCAACAAGTGTCCTTTTGTGTTAATGTTGCAAGTTCCTAGTTGGTTAGGTTTGCTTCAAGCTGGCTGGCGCCAGGGTGTCAAATGACAAATTTTACGACAGGAGTCTTGTCATGCTGGGTCTCTTGTGGAATTTGGGTCTGTAGAAGTGTTTCAAAACTTCTACTCGAATTGCCTGAATTGTCTGATTCGTGCTGAGATCCTACAGTTATAGCTGCAATGGAAGGGCCAACTTCATATTAATGTCTATAAATTTAGAATGCAATGTCAGTAAAGTCCCTTTTGGTGTAATGGGCAGGTGTCCCAATACTTTAATGTACTATAATGTATGTTTTCTCTAGTGGCCTAGATGATGTCGCCTAAAATAGAAGTTATTTAAGAGGTGGATCAAAGTAATTGCATTGTGATTATTGGTTATGAAAGACATTTTTTTTTTCTGTGGGTTAAAATGCATTGAACAGTCATGCACAAGAAATTCACAAATATATGATCAGTTTCAGCTGACTCTAAGTGAGATGCCTTTCCTCTGTGCATTTGTCATTATTATCCTGACCTGCAGAAAGCCCATCATGCATTGCGTTTGACCTTTAGTGGCTGTGTTTTTATTGTTTAGCTTGTAGGAAACCCTATATGAAGTAATCAGAGTCACAAAACGACCTGGCTTTTGTAGTAAAAGTGATATTGCTCTCTGTAACATAATCCAGTAAAGATCTAAGAGTATCACATTCCATAGGGAGTTTTGAGGGGGCTCACGTTCCACTGATACTTTGCTGAAAGATAAGGTAAAACAGAGAAGGCAGAGAGCAAACCTGAAAGAACAACCTGAAAATTGTACACATGTATCTAACTTCCAGTTTGGGTGACGATTGTAGGTGAGCTCCTACATCGGCTGTCAGGTAGTTGTAGTTACTCAGAGCAGGGCGGGTCTAGACTGTCAGTCAAGGCGGCAGGGTGCCAGTAGGTAGAGCAGTGGGTGTGTGATTTCCCAAACGCTGCTCCCACACATTGAAGAACACATTTACTTCTTAAGGGAAATGGTTGTGTTCCTGTTCAAGTCATCACCAACTCTACTTATCAGCACTTCACTCAGGCTGGGGAAAATGCTCGTGTTCTTTAGAGAAGGAGGAATTCTCAACCACACAGCAGTGCAGAGTGAGTGCTTCAGACTTTTGACAGGAGGATTATTTGTTCAAATCATGATTTTAAACTAGCAATTGCTATATCATTGGCAAATGTTATGTTTTTAAAACTATGGCACTGTTGTTTTATTTTTTCTTTGGTGTTATTGAGGAATAACTTAGTGAGCTGCACTGAAAAGTGTTGAATAGATGTTCTGTTTTGCGATGTTAACAGAGCTGAAGTGAACTGCTTGCCAAGTGATTCATGTTTCTCCTGTTTTTACCCACCTGTTGTTAAGGCAACACTTTACAGTCTATTAAGTTGCCTACTTTCTCTTGACATGCAATTTGTGGATATTAAAATTGTAATACTCTCATTAGAGTATTAGTAGTAAATTCATTTCAAAACGTGTTAAATCATTTATTGTAGATACGGTCACTGATGCATGCCTTATTTTGGTGTTGTTTGTGTGGATGTGTTGTGTAGGTCATCTCAGACCTGGAGTCATGGAATGAGGAGCTGTCTCAGCAGATGAATGAGTTTGACACTGAGGATCTGACGCTAGCTGAGCAGAGACTGCAGCATCACGCTGACAAAGCTCTTACCATGAACAACCTCACCTTTCACGTCATACACCAGGGTCAGGAACTCTTGCAGTACGTCACAGAAGTTCAGGCCTCAGGTAAGCACACATTCAAGCATTACTATACTAGGTTAAGAGATCACTGCATTTAAATGTAAAGCTACATATGCACTAACAAAAAATGTACCAGAATGTATTAATATAATTTGTTTTTTGGAACAGAGTTTACTTGTAAAATGATGATTCTTGGTCATTAGACAATAGGAATACCATAGTATTTAGATATAGAACCATATTATATATTTGTATATATTTGCATGGATTCCTATTAAAATGACTGTATTTTGCCAAATATATGCTTCACAGTAAGTATCATGGTATTTTCTGAAATACCTTGTGCTACCATAAACTCCATGCTGTATTAATATGATAATCTGATAAATGGTGTATATCAAAGAGTGTGCAAACGTCCCACCCTGTAAAAACGCATTCTGGAAGATGCACAAAACTCAAATTAAAGCAAAACAAAACTTAATAGTAACAATTAAATTTATAATAATTAAAAACATTAAAAAGCACCTAAAAAAATACTAAAAATTTCACTAAAATTAAATATAAAAATAAAATATAAATAAAAATACTGTTACAGCCTGAAGGTAAGATTCACATTAGTGAATTTTTGGTGATCTAACACAGCATATCTAACACAGATTCACTTTCTAAACAAGCAGCTTTCTATTGGTCAACACATTGAATTTCCGTGACCATATGAACCCATCACAAAATTGGCATGGGGAATTATTTCGCCCTCACATAAAATTCCCAATTGCATGGATTCCTATTAAAATGACTGAAGAGCATAGTAAAAGTAACCACAAAAATCCACTTGCAGTACATTACAGGTGGTCAGGTGACTGTGTGTTCCAACACACACAAGCAGAAAGGCACTAAATCAAGATATCTGATCCACAGCATGAGGATATTTTTTGTGAGCTGATAATGCATTTGCAATCTGTGCACAAGCCCCAGAGAAACAGAGTGCATGTCTTTGTATAATGTTTTTGTAAGCCAACTTTTGCGGTCACTGGATCACTGTCGTGAGGCATCAGAGATGTGTGTGTGTGTGTGTGTGTGTGTGTGTGTGTGTGTGTGTGTGTCAGTGTGTCAGTCCAGAGCAGGCTTAAGGGGGGAGGAGGGGATGTAGCTAAACGCTAAACTCTAAAGCCAAACGCAGCAGGTCTAACCAGGCACCCAGCAGCCCTCCCTTCCTCCCACCCGGCACTGTAATCCTATAGACTGACACTGCCTAGCAAAATCACTGGTCACACACACAAGATTTGACATCTGACAGCACGCACAGATAGCAGAGAGCAAAACGAATCCTCATTTTACTAGCATCTTTTTGTGGAGGCACAAATACAAACGCAAAACTGGAGTATTCCCAGAGCTTTAGCCCAATGCAGCTCTGGGCTACGGGTATAAAATGTGAGTATGTCTGTGTCTGTGATAATGTGTGTGCTAACAATGCTAAGACCCATGTATCCGCACTTCTGTACATGATATTTGTGTTATAGGTCAGTTATCGATTGTATTTTTGATTAAGTTTGTTGATTTAGTTTTTCTTGATTTGAACAAAAGTCATGCTACTTCTACAGTTTTTTAAAGACAGTATGAAATCAAAATTGATCCCATTTACTGTCTGCATGCATATTGCAGGTTGCATTGGGCATAATTCGTCATAAAGAGAAATGTTAATCAGAATGCAATAACTTTGTGACATTGTATCATTTGAATATTGACAAAAATGTAATCTTAAAGAAGGTAAACTTATTGTAAATGTCATTTCGATTCGATGCCTTTAAACCTGAAGTGTGTTGTTTGTGCAATCCCATCTGCCCCCATTCCTGTCCCAAACTCACATTATTGGTTGAATTAATGTCACCACTGCCAAAGAGCTACAGCCATACTTACTGTACTTCCAAACCTTTATGACTTTTAATATTAAATGTAAAATAGTTTGAGAAATGTTTCAGAATGTATCAGTAATTTTTGTCCATACAGTGGAAGTCAATAGTAAGCAAAACTGGTAACTAGAATTTAATTAAAAAATTGTGTTTGGTGAAGAATAAAAATCATACAGGTTTGAAACAGCATTAGGGTGAATAAATGAGAGCAGAAACCTAATTATAAACTCTATCTATATCTCTATACGCTGGGATTGAAGAAAAATTATTAGTAATTGGTAGTAAAATAGTAAATTAGTAAATGGTAATAATTCACCTGATTCTTTGTGAAATTTCCATAATTTAGTTAGAGTTCAGTTAAAATAATTCAAATATGTATGATTCTCCACCATACTCCTTTCATGTTTATTGTGGCCTCTCTAATGCCTGTGTTCTTTAATCGGGTCTTTGTCTTGTCCAATTGCTGTCTTGGCAAAAAATCACAAGCTGAGTAAAGTCATGGTACTAAAGTCTTCTCACAGATTACCAACATATCCTGCCTTTGCATGTGATGTTGTTTCTTATCTATCCAGGTGCGATTTTATTTTTCGCGATGACTTTTTCTGAAGTCAAATGTTTATCATCTAAAGTTTTTATCTTTAGAGTAAAACTCAGGGAATATACAGTACAGACCAAAAGTTTGGACACACCTTGGACACACCTTTGAACCAAAGTTTTCTTTATTTTCATGACTATGAAAATTGTAGATTCACACTGAAGGCATCAAAACTATGAATTAACACATGTGGAATTATAACAAAAAAGTGTGAAACAACTGAAAATATGTCATATTCTAGGTTCTTCAAAGTAGCCACCTTTTGCTTTGATTACTGCTTTGCACACTTTTTGGCATTCTCTTGATGAGCTTTAAGAGGTAGTCACCTGAAATGGTTTTCACTTCACAGGTGTGCCCTGTCAGGTTTAATAAGTGGGATTTCTTGCCTTATAAATGGGGTTGGGACCATCAGTTGTGTTGTGCAGAAGTATATATAGTATATATATATAGTATATATAGAATTAAATATTTTATAGAATTAAATATAATTCCACATGTGTTAATTCATAGTTTTGATGCCTTCAGTGCGAATCTACAATTTTCATAGTCATGAAAATAAAGAAAACTCTTTGAATGAGAAGGTGTGTCCAAACTTTTGGTCTGTACTGTATTTAATTGTTATTTTTTAAATTAAAACAGCATGAATTAAAGCCAATTTAACAAATGCTACAATGGTGTGTAATTGTGTTGCAATTGTGTTGCAATCATTATTTTTGTCATATTACCTTAATGAAAATATGTTTTTGTTTGCTGGTTTGTTTTTGCATTCTGGTCATTAGAATTGAATATGAACTAATGTGAAATAATGTCACAGTGCAAAAAAATTAAATAACTAACATAATATAATATAATCATCGATTCTCCAAAACTCTTGTCATTAATATAATATATATTTAATATATTTTGTTTACTTTACATTTAGTCAGACACTTAGCAGACACTTTTATCCAAAGCAACTTAAAAATGAAGATAATAAAATCTATTAAGACCATCAAAATAATATGGTAAATTTAATATTGTAAATACAGAAGGAATATGTCAATATTTTTTATATGTTCCAAACTTCCTTCTGCCAGCTGGTGGCGCTACGACTATAACTGAATGTTGGCATTCAGATGTCTTCAGGCCAAGGCTCCTACCCCATATGTGAAGTTTGGTACAGATTGAACATTGCTTTTTTAAATTAAGTGTAAAACAAGTCATTTCCTGTTGCCAGAAATGACGTCATTTGGAGCCAGTCGATCAAAACGTTTTGGCCTCACTTTTCAGGACTCGTACAGCACACTTGGATTACACTGCCGAAATTTGGTGTTGATCTGAAAAAATACCTAGGAGGAGTTCATTGAAATACAATGCCTGAAAATGGCAAAAACGCCACAAAATTTGTCAAACTAAATTTAAAGTAATTAAGTAAATAACTGACTTCTTGTAGGGATTCGGATTTCGTACCAGGAGACTTTTTTGTAGGTATTGGTGTGTCCCATGTGTGTACCGAATTTTGTACATGTACACTATATTGCCAAAAGTATTTGCTCACCCCCTTTTAATGAACAGGTTTGACTACTTTAGTAATTTCCATGAGTACAAATCATAATGTTTAAGCATAAAATGATATTCTAGGGAATTGTGTGCTTCTAATTTTATAGCAACAGTTTGGACAGGACCAGGTGAGTCAGTCAGAGTGGAAGAACTTGACTGGTCTGCAGAAAGCCAAGTCCTAATCCCAGCTGAACACTTCTGGTGTGACTTTAAATGCAGACCTTGAGCCAAAAACTCCACCAAACACCAACACCAACACACGTATGGGTACAGTCATTTTAGACAAATCCCAAACTTTCGCAACAGAGATGGAAATACAATTTTTAAATACATTAATTATGTTTCCATATTTGTTGCCACAGTTTTAGAAGTGCCTATTTCTGTTTTAAAGAAGGAGTGTCACAATACTTTTGTCCTTGTATAGTGTTTGTACAAGTCATTGGTGTTTGGTGATGAGTTTTTGGCTCAAGGTCTGCATTTAAAGCCACACCAGAGGTGTTCAACTGGGATTAGGACTTGGCTTTCTGCAGACCAGTCAAGTTCTTCCACACTGACTGAATGAGTCATTTCGAACCTTGCCTTATATACAAAGGCATTGTCATGTTAGAATTGAAGAGGGTCCTGTCCAAACTGTTGTTATAAAATTAGAAGCACACAATTCCCTAGAATATCATTTTATGCTTAAACATTAAGATTTGTACTCATGGAAATTACTGAAGTAGTCAAACCTGTTCATTAGAAGGGGGTGAGTGAATACTTTTGGCAATATAATGTTTGTGAAACGCAGCTCGAGGGGCGTGTTGTTGAAATTTTATAGGTCGTGCTATCAAGCCATTTTGCCACAACCACTTCTGAAACCCATATCAGATGTAGGGCTGTGCAATTAATCGAAATTCGGTTTCGATTTCGATTTCTGCTTCAAACGATCATGAAAATGCAGTAATCCCCACATGGAAAGAACCTATATGAGGATATATGCGCATATATGAAACCTATATGCAGTATATATGCACATATATGATAATATATATGCTGCATATGCGTATGCCACATATACAGTAGTCAACATTCGAAGTGGATCAAAAAAGTTCATCAAAGTTGTCCTAAGATAAGAACGGGTATTCTTTTTGGTTTTAGGACAAAATTTAATGAAAGGTTTTGATCCACTTCGAATGTTGACTACTGTAGGCAAAATTGAGGTGCATATATGTGCATATACAGGCCATATAGGTTTCCTGTATTGCTTCTTAGAAACGATTATTGCGCCCCATTCTGCCCTTTTACCAGTGGTGCGCTTTCGCTCCTCCATAAAAGCCAAATTTCACATGCAAATCAGCTAAATCATGTAAGGTGGCTTTCATAAAATGGGACGTGATTGATTTATTAATGTTTCTTTGATGTTGTGTTTTTAATAGCACGTAAGAAAACTTGCGCTGTCCTTTGTTAATGCGCTCAGAGACGGAGCGGAACACGGACATGAAAGTTATTTTTAGCTCAAGGTGCGCTCTTAAACGGTCAAATACACGCAAAAATATTTCAAAATGAGGGGCTTGGTGATTATTCATGTAAACTCTTGTCAGTTATGTCTTAAATGAACATAAACAGTTGAGAATGAAAATCCGTGCGTAACAGTATAATGGGTCCGTGTGGTTAAAGCGGCAACACATAATTTTCCTTCTGTCGTCTCTGTGCCTAATATGAATAAAACGTAAAAATACGTTTTATACAAGAAACATCACTCACTGCTCTTGAATGGACGTTTTTAGTTTTAATAAGAAACAAAGCGTGTATAACTATTAGAGTGAAGACATTGTTTTATTTTACATTCAAATTCAATTTCTGTAGTATTGTTAGACTACTTTAGACTAGCATAAAATTATTCAGTATTTTTAAAGCACTGTTTTGTATCTTTTTCTAGCTGTATTGCTATCTTTAAATTAATCACTGTGTAAAGTTTTGGAGCATGTCATAATCGTTTAAATAATCGTGATTACAATATTGACCAAAATAATCGTGATTATGATTTTTGCCAAAATCGAGCAGCCCTGATTAATTTTTCATGAGTTTTCAGGCATGTTTAGCCCCTCAAAAATGCAATTTTGGAGAAGAATCAGAAGAATAATAATATTTTGGAGCAATTCCAATAGGGTCCTTGCACCACCGGTGCTCAGGCCCTATTAAATGTTATATAAAATATGACCAAAGTATGTTTTTGCCAGGCTTTTGAAGCTGTCAGTAAAGAACAAAGACTAAATCCATTATTACAAAAGCTTAATTTATTTGTGTCACAGGAGATTATTTACACCCTTGTGTTACACATCTACATTTCAGTTTTGCTGTGTCTCTTTTTCTGTGTCAAGGTGTGGAGTTGTTGTGCGACCGTGATGTTGACATGGCAACACGGGTGCAGGACCTGTTGGATTTCCTGCATGAGAAACAGCAGGAGCTGGACACAGCTGCAGACCAGCACAGGAGACACCTGGAGCAGTGCGTGCAGCTCCGCCACTTGCAGGCTGAGGTCAAACAGGTAACGTCTGTCTGTCTGTCTGTCTGTCTGTCTGTCTGTCTGTCTCTCTGTCTACCCATTCAGCCACTTAAGAACTCATTCAGGCATATGCATATATGCTCATATAGGCATGGAGTTAAATTTCAGATCATGATACAGCTTTGTCAGCGAAGAACAAAACAACCACTGTGTGATATGTTCTTCCTAACACACCTCCATATTTAATAAGCGTCATGATTAATTCTGCAATAGAGTTTTTATTTTAGAGGTGGGAATTTCCTCTGTCTGTACCTGAGCAGTGACTCATGCGTAGTGAATGTAGGGTGAACTGAGGTTGGAAATCAGACATTACCTTGTACACTAATACCTCTGACGCCTTGTTGCATATCTTGGGTTTATTACATTGTCACACAATGTTGCATTATGTGATGTAACTGTGATAGTAATATTTTAGGCAGTGCCATCAGTATCATTTCTTTCGCAAACAATGATACATGTAGGGTTCTATGGGGCTAAAGACACATCTTAAGAAAAATGTGCATCTTTTCAGCAGTCCCATAGTGTATGATATCAGAAAATAATATTTTTATTGAACATTAATGAAACAACCTGCATTTTGTGGGGAGAGGAATCATAAAAGTGGTTTGTTTTGTTACAACAAGGTAATTTTACCCCACAACCAGGGTAAATAAATTGTATAAATGTCAAAAATGAAAAAAAAAAAACACATCATCTAACATCATCTAAATTTTTTATTTAATTTAATTTAGTAACACTTAATTGCAACTTACATTAACAATAATTACAGTTGCAATCAAAATTATTCAACCCCCCCAGAGACTGCAGTACTTTACAAATATTTTTGCTCTTTCTGAAGATCCAGGACTAAATTGCATCTACAACAGTTTTCTGGCATATTAAAAAGTGATAATGTCAATATATAATGTAATTGTCATGTATCTGGTCTATCCTGTCTTCATGTACTCTTGCACCACACTTCATGGACTTCATTCCCCACAAGCCACTGCTCTAATCACTGCATTCACCTGCTCTCACTTTACTGATTACTGCTCACAGCTGCACCTCATCACACTGTCTGCATTTAAGCCACTCACACACACAGCCAGCTTGCGAAGTCTTACCGTTCCCTATGGTCGTAATTCCGAGCGTTTTCCCTTGTGTTGGTTTCTCTGTGTATGACTCTGGACTGTGTACCCCGTTGACGATTCCTGCTACCTGCCATTGCGACCATTGCCTGTGTATCGAACTGTTTCCTGGATTTCCTACGTTGTTCCTGTTTTCCTGGTGATTATTCCTGCCTGTTGACTATTCTCAATAAATGCTGCAAATGGATCCGCACGTCTCTGACCCTCCCTGTGACAGAAGACTTCGCCCTTACAAGGATCCAGCAGCGAGTATGATGTCATCCGGTTCCAGCACGAACTCCACGGTACAGATCATGCTTCTCAAGCAGGGTGAGCGGACAATTGAGGATTATGCTATGGCCTTCATTGAATTGGCTAATCGGTCTACGATGGATGAGCAGTGCCTGATGATTTTCTTTCGGGGAGGACTCTTAGAGCCATTAGCTTCACTCATGCCCATGTTCGAACCTGGCTGGACTTTACAAACGTACATTGACTTTGCTCTGCAAATGAGTGGCTCTCTTTTTACTGTGGGAATGCAAGAAGAAGACGACAACAATGTCCCCACAGTAAACTCCAGCTCAGAGCCACCACACAAGATGGCCGCTAGCCCAGAACCACAGCACCCACATTTTACCACGGCTTGGCAAAGGTTAATGTCTAGCGTGGAGGACCCACCGCTGCTGTCGGCTCGAGCAGCTGGTCTCCCAACCAGCCTTCCAGAGTGTCCGCTGGTCCCGCCCGGCCTTCCAGAGTCTCCGCTGGTCCCGCCCGGCCTTCCAGAGTCTCCGCTGGTCCCGCCCGGCCTTCCAGAGTCTCCGCTGGTCCCGCCCGACCTTCCAGAGTCTCCGCTGGTCCCGCCCGGCCTTCCAGAGTCTCCGCTGGTCCCGCCCAGCCTTCCAGAGCCTCCGCTGGTTCAGCCCAGCCTTCCAGAGCCTCCGCTGGTTCCGCCCAGCCTTCCAGAGCCTCCGCTGGTTCCGCCCAGCCTTCCAGAGCCTCCGCTGGTTCCGCCCAGCCTTCCAGAGCCTCCGCTGGTTCCGCCCAGCCTTCCAGAGCCTCCGCTGGTTCCATCCAGTCGTCCTGAGATTCCTGTCTGCCCGGTTCTGGTCACGGAGCTCATGCATGGACTGTTCCCACCCACCCTCCCTGCTGCTCCAGTCCCGCCACCTCTGTCTCCTGACAGTCCCTCTGCTCACCCACATCCCACCTTCAGTGCAGAGGACTTGCCGTGGGACTGCCAGTCTCCATCGGTGTCCAGACTGAAGGATCCCTCACCATCACCTCCAGTCTCAGAGTCCTGGACTCCACCTCGGCCCTCCGACCCTGCGGCTCCACCCCGGCTCTGTGCTCCCTCGTCTCCGTTGTCGGCCGTCGGCCCACCAGCTCCTCCGGGCTCCATCGTCTCTCCGGCTCCGCCCCGGTCAGTCGTCGCCCCACCTTCGCCTCTGGACTCTACTCCTCCGGCTGCGCCTCGTCACTCCGTCCTGCCGGCTCTGTGGACCTCCTCCCTCCCGTGGGCACAGCCTCGATCCTCTGTCACTCCGGCTCCGCTGCGTCCCTCCGGACCTCCATCTCCGCCGGGGTCGCCAGAGCCTTGGGTTCCGCCTTGGCCCTCCAGATCCTCGGTGTCACCTAGGACCATCAACTCTCCGGTTCCGCCTCGGGCTCCACCGGCTCCACCTCCGTCGGTCGGCCCCATGCAGGAGCCAACCCTTCCTCCGCCATGGCTTCTCCCTCCGTCGGCTCCGCCTCAGTTCGTGGTTCCAGTACCCCTACATGGACCTGGCCCTCCATCCCTCCCCCTGTTCCGCCTCCGCTCCACCACCCTCCAGGTTGTATTATGTGGTTAGAGCGTCTGGAAGCCGCTCCTTGGGGAGGGGCTCTGTCATGTATCTGGTCTATCCTGTCTTCATGTACTCTTGCACCACACTTCATGGACTTCATTCCCCACAAGCCACTGCTCTAATCACTGCATTCACCTGCTCTCACTTTACTGATTACTGCTCACAGCTGCACCTCATCACACTGTCTGCATTTAAGCCACTCACACACACAGCCAGCTTGCGAAGTCTTACCGTTCCCTATGGTCGTAATTCCGAGCATTTTCCCTTGTGTTGGTTTCTCTGTGTATGACTCTGGACTGTGTACCCCGTTGACGATTCCTGCTACCTGCCATTGCGACCATTGCCTGTGTATCGAACTGTTTCCTGGATTTCCTACGTTGTTCCTGTTTTCCTGGTGATTATTCCTGCCTGTTGACTATTCTCAATAAATGCTGCAAATGGATCCGCACGTCTCTGACCCTCCCTGTGACAGTAATGTTTTTGAGTTATAGGATTTTTTAATAACACAGCTATGTCAGAATTATTCAACCCCTATTCAACATTGCCGTTTTAAGACAGTTATTTTTATGGTAAGGAACAAAATTGTCTTAAAAAATTGTCTTAAGCCTTTACAAACTTATTAAAAATGAAATTAGCTTAGGGTGTAACACATAGTATACTCTTAGCCCATGCATGTGCTGAAGGTGAGTAGCAAATATGGTAAAGTCAACAAAGCTCACACAAAATCAATAGAGAAGAAATAGTTTGCTTTATTAGAAAGTCTAAAACTACATGAAGATTTCTAAGACATTACTAGTCCCTGGAGACACAGCTGGCAGCTGTATTTGTTAGATTAAAGTGTGTTAAACCAGAAAACCTTTGAGGAATGTTTGATCAGATCAACTGAGAAAAACTTGCAATGTACAGCCAAAGACTTGCAAGATGACCCAACGAAAGGACGAAAAATATTTCAATGCTGTGTACAAGAGGAATACTAGACAAGTGTAGTCTTCATGTTGAGGAATCTTGCTGAATACCACTCTTGACCAAGAAGAACAAAAAAGCTGACTAGAACATGCCAAAATTCATTTGGATAGACCTGTGGAGTGCTGGAAGAATGTTTTATGCAGTGATGTGTCCAAACTAGAACTTTTTGGATGTATGGATCAGCAGTATGTCTGGTGCAAAAAAGACAAAGCTTATAAGCAGAAGAACACTCCATCGTCAAACATGGAGGTGGACCAGTCCTGTTATGGGGTTGTTTTACTGTAGCAGGAAGTGGAAAACATGACCATACAAAGGATATCATTGATTTATTAAAGTATCAGACCATTTTGGCAAACATTGTGATGCCTTTTGTGCAAAGTCTGAAGCTAATAATCAATGGACTTTCCTGCAGGACAATCATCCCAAAGTATACGTTCAAATCTACTTACGCTTGGTTTAGGAATCAGTCATAGAATGTTTTTAAGTGGCCTGTTCAGTTTCCAGATTTAATTCTCATTGAAAATACATGGTTGAATTTGAAGCAAGCAGTGGCAAAGTAAAAACCAAAGATTATCAGTGATCTGAAAGCTTTTTCAGGGGAGGAATGGCCCAAGATTGCAGCAGAAAGGTGACAGAAGCATCTAAGCACTTCCAAGCAGTGTTTATTGGTGGTTTTAAAGAATAAAAGATTCTACACCAAATTTACTTTCAGGGGTTGAATCATTTTGAACATAAATGTTTAGAGCCAATTCAATTTTTTTTCATTATTCATCAACTTACGTTCTCAGAATTACTCAAAAGTGTATTAATAAACTTTCTTTAATAGTTTACTGATGCCTTTGTTGAATTGTTTTCACAAATGTTGTTCTCTGCAGCAAAATGTCTTGCAGGTCAGGGGGGTTGAATAATTTTGATTGCAACTGTATATCATTACATTATGGTCAAAATATAATTTGTTAATATTCAAATAGCTAGAAGCTTGATTTTTAAATGTGATATTTAACATTATATAATGTTTGTTAACAATTTGTTAATGTAGCCATTTTAATATTGAGTAAAATGCAGGGTAATGGTTTTGAATAGTGGCTTTGACTACATACAGAGGCTCATGGGAAACAGAGCAGTTTTATAGCACTGGACACGCTTAAAATGAGGAGGAAAAACTAGGCCAGGAGGAGCAGCTGGTAATCCCATTTTATCCTTTCATTTATTTATTTTATTATTTATATATTTATTTTTGTCTGGACCGCGCTACAGGAAAGAAATGATTAGAGATGTCGAGGAGCTGGGACGCCTGTGTGGTTTAAGGCCTGACACGGCCACAGAGTATTTGAGTGGGTGTGTGGTGGTTAGTAGACATGCAATCATGTATTTGGCTTTACAGTGAAAATGTGTGTCTGTGTGTGTGCCTTTGTGGCAGTTTTCAGTGTATTTATTTACGTTTATGCAAGGAGCATGGTTGTGTTATCTGTCACTGGCAGTATCAGCCCTAAAGCAGGGTTGTAAAGTGTGAGTCAGTGTGTCAGGAGACGGTGTGGAATTTATATCTAAAGGTGGAGTCAAAGAAGACATCTGTCAGTACAAAATATATGTTCACTTTCCCCACTGATGCAATCCAACAGTTTAGACCACACTACAAATTTACATGTTTCAACTTTAATGAAACAGTGCTTCTCAATTTAGCGTGAAAGGCAGTGTCATAACCTTATACCATTTTTCCTTTTCATCCAATTTATGTTAGTCACGGTTTATTGTACAAAACCAAGATTTTAGTTTTATAATAAACCTTACTGACCTTTAAAATTAAACAAGCTGTTCTTGTACCTTTAAGATTTCTATATGTAATTGCTCACTATTTTGCAGAACTATTCTGCAATTAAAATTTATATTAATGACCTAAACCAAGCCACTGTACACCAGCAAGTGTTGATCTCCTTATTTTAGCCCAATTCACAACGGTAAGCGTATACTAATGTTTTGTAATTTGAGTGGTACTGGTAGAAAGTCATTACATGACGTCTGTAAACATAACTGTCACAGTTCTGTCTGTCTTGTCATTGGTTTTGCCCATTTGTCTTCCCCCCGTTGATCTGTCATTTGGTTTAGCCCTTCGTCATTGTGATTCCCTGCACCTGTCCTTGTAATTATTAGTCATCTGTGTCACCTGTGTTTATTGATTAGTCTGTCTTTAAAAGTCTGTCTTTGATTTCAGTTCCCTGTCGGTCCTTTTGCAAAATAGATGTGTGTGAATGTTCCTGCCTTGTTCCAGTCGGAGATTTATATTAAATATATTGTACTTTGGAAATATTGTCTATCGTCTCGTCTACTCCTGCACGCACCCCTGACAATAACAGCCTTTTCTCACAGCAGCTGGAATTTAATTTAGAATTTTTGATAGCGGATTGTAATCCAGAAAGGTTTATGTGTTTATGAAACACATGTGACTAAAATTATATTCCAGTTTTAAATGTGCATTTGATTACAGATACCCTATGTGGGATTACACATTTTTATTTTAAAGAGAACCACTTCTAAGGAACATAAATTTTATTTTTGGGTTAAAAGAACAATTTCTTTATATCGAATGGTATGACAATTAGAGATTAGACTGCACAGAAATTGAAATCTACGCACTAATACACACTAAATAAACATAGTCATGCAGTGCTGTTGTTAACATTAACAATTTGAGAACAAAGTATACCAGTAATAATAATTTGCACGATTTGATGTGATATGAGCTAAGCAATTGTTAGATTTAATCACCATTGGTAGTGTGATTTATTGTAATGCGTTTTTCCTCATTTGGTCAGAACAAAAGTGGCAGACATGTTACTTATCTGTTCAGATGACAATATCTGGTGAAAATTCTTATTTGGGTCATATGTTTCATGAAGTAGAAAATGGGGAAAATAATTATTTGGTCCCCTGCTGATTTTGTATGTTTGCCCACTGACAAAGAAATTATCAGTCTATAATTTTAATGGTAGGTTTATTTGAACAGTGAGAGACAGAATAACAACAAAAATATTCAGAAAAACGCATTTCAAATAAGTTATAAATTGATTTACACTTTAATGAGTGAAATAAGTATCTGATCCCCTATCAATCAGCAAGATTTCTGGCTCCCAGGTGTATACAGGTAACAAACTGAGATTGAGAGCTCCCTCTTAAAGGGAGTGCTCCTATTTTCAGTTTGTTACCTGTATAAAAGACACCTGAAGCAGAAGCAATTAGTCAGTCATATTTCAAACTCTCCACCATGGCCAAGACCAAAGAGCTGTCCAAGGATATCAGGGATAAGATGGTAGACCTACACAAGGCTGGAATGGGCGACAAGACCATCGCCAAGCAGCTTGGTGAGAAGGTGATAACAGTTGGTGCAATTATTCGCAAAGGGAAGAAACACAAAATAACTGTCTGAGGCTTCATGCAAGATCTCACCTTGTAAAGTTTCAGTGACCATGAGAACGGTGAGGAATCAGCCCAGAACTACACGGGAGGATCTCGTCAATGATCTCAAGACAGCTGGGACCATGGTCACCAAGAAAACAAAATTGGTAACACACTACGCCGTGAAGAACTGAAATCCTGCAGAGCCCACAAGGTCCCCCTGCTCAAGAAAGCAAATGTACAGGCCCATCTAAAGTTTGCCAATGAACATCTAGAACTGGGTGAAAGTGTTGTGGTCAGATGAGACCAAAATCGAGCTCTTTGGCATCAACTTAACTCGCCGTGTTTAGAGAAGGAGAAGTGCTGCCTATGACCCCAAGAACAGCATCCCCACCGTCAAACATGGAGGTGGAAACATTATGCTTTAGGGGTGTTTTTCTGCTAAGGGGACAGGACAACTGCACCGCATCAAAGGGACAATGAACAGGGCCATGTACCGTCATATCTTGGGTGAGAACCTCCTTCCCTCATTGAAAATGGGTCGTGGATGGGTATTCCAGCATGACAATGACCCAAAACACATGGCCAAGTCAACAAAGGAGTAGCTCAAGAAGAAGCACATTAAGGTCCTGGAGTGGCCTAGCCAGTCTCCAGACCTTAATCCCATGGAAATCTGTGGCGGGAGCTGAAGGGTTTGAGTTACTAAACATCAGCCTCGATTTGCCTGTGATTGCCAACAAGGGTTTAGCCTCCAAGTACTTAGATTTGAGAAGAGGTCAAATACTTATTTCCCTCATTAAAATCTAATTTTTTTGTTATTCTGTCTCTCACTGTTAAAATAAACCTATCATTAAAATTATAGACTGATCATTTCTTTGTAAGTGGGCAAACATACAAAATCAGCAGGGGATCAAATAATTACTTTCCCCACTGTACATCCACACCAGTGTAATAACTGACAGCCACACATACGCATCAAAACATTAGATTTGTCCGCGCTGGAGCCCTGCCGGGGCACAACCCATGTAATAAAGATAATTCTGCAAATAATGTCAATTGCAAGTTTCAACACAGAGATGCTGACAAAGAGGCTAAACTTACAGACTGCAGCTTTAAAGGTTTCTTTCAGCCACCAAGTGTAGTACACTCTGTTTAACTTACTTTACTCTGTAACATTCTACAGTCTGTATCAGGTGTTAATTTGCTAATGGATTTGACAACTTGGACTGTGGAGTCCATGTCATGATATCAGAATTTTCACTACATGATTTTCATGACCAAGCTAGCTAGTTTTTTAATGGGTGGGTAGAGTGTCTCGTATCCCAAAAAATATTTTTGCGCAGCAGTAGTAGTTGTGCTTTGTGTCTTTTCTGTTTTGTGACAGATCAAACAGCATTAAGGTGCAATACCGCCACCTACATTGGGATATCAACCACATACTGGTGGTTTTCCTTTTTTGTTAAATATCAGATTATTTGCTAATACGGTATATTGCAACACCCCTTATTAGCGCAATTATGATATTTCATTATTTAAATGACAATTATCATCAATACCAGTATACAGCTAAACCTCTATTGTGGAGTAGAACATTTCTTTCTGAAACTAAGAATATGCTTACATAGAGGATAGAATTTTTTTTGTCTTTGACTTACCCCTTTTAAATGCTCTGTGTATGTGTGTTTCAGGTGCTTGGTTGGATCCGTAATGGGGAGTCAATGCTTAATGCAGGTCTCATCACAGCCAGCTCTCTACAGGAGGCAGAACAGTTGCAGCGGGAACATGAGCAATTTCAGCACGCCATTGAGGTAAAGCATCTTCTACAAACAACACACATTTATTAGCATCTAAATGTGGATGTTTAATCGACATACCATTTTTGTTTTGTATTGTTCTGTTTCTTCTTTTGTTTCTTATGATATTCTACATTTTGGTAATACTTCAGTTTAGGGACCAATTCTCACTATTAACTTTTTACTTGTTAGAATGGATATTACTAGCATATTGACTGCTTATTAGTATTTATAAAGCAGATATTAATGGCTTATTCTGCATGATCATATTTTCATCCCTTATTCCTACCCCAAAAGTCGTAGTTAAAAGTTATTTAATAGTGAGAATTGGTCAAGAAAGTGACCAATGTGACCAAATGTTTTGCTCCAACAAAACTGTCACTAATACCATTCAGTATTAGTTGTTTTGTCTTTCTTTTTAGTTGTCTCTTAGAGACACCTATATGTAAATCTTAAAATGTGATGTCTGCAGTTTTTTTCTTGTCAAATGAGTAACTCAGTTTAATTTTCACATTGAGGTTTCAGGCAAAAAGCACAAGGAAATCCGGTTTTCCATGGCATGATCATTTTTAAAGAATGCCCCCAATTTCTGGCCATTTTCATTTTCAATTTCTCTTCTCGTTTTCACTTTCTCTTTCATTTTCCTTATCTTTTCATTCTATTCAGAAAACCCATCAGAGTGCACTGCAGGTGCAGCAGAAAGCAGAGGCTCTTCTACAGGCTAATCACTACGACATGGACATGATCCGTGACTGCGCAGAGAAGGTGGCATCTCACTGGCAGCAGCTCATGCTGAAGATGGAAGACCGCCTCAAACTGGTCAATGCCTCAGTGGCTTTCTACAAGACATCAGAGCAGGTCAGTAAGCTTGTCTTAACTGTGATTCTGACGGGTTTTTTAGCACTACAGTTGACAGACATGTTGAAATCTTTGATTATATTTATTTTTCCTCAGTTACTTGGTATTTTCCTAATGTTATAAACAGTTTTTTGTATCCTTTCTGATGTTTTTTATGTTTATGTTTAATGTTCTCATTTTCCTTATTGTTCTCTGTACTTTGAGGACAATTTTTGAAACTCATGACACAAGTAATTATGAGAATTTAAAGTTATGAAAAAAGTCATAATTATGACAAAAATTGATCTTATATTTTATTTATTATTATGTCTCAAAATGTAAACTTTTTATTTCACAATTATGACTTCTACTTTTTATTTCAATTTTGACTTGCTTCATTATTATGACTCAGTATTTCAGAATTTTTATTTTTTATGTAATAATTATGACTTAATATCTCATGTGTGTGTGCACTTGGATGGGTTAAATGCAGAGCACAAATTCCAAGTATGGGTCACCATACTTGGCCACACGTCACATCCTTTCCTTTCCTCATAATTTTGACTTTTTTTCTTATGTGGTGGAAATAGACTTCCAACAAGCATTTAGATATCAAGGTTTAGTTTTGCTTATCTTTATGTATATCAACATGTGTTTGTTCTGCAGGTGTGTAGTGTGCTGGAAAGTTTAGAGCAGGAATACAAACGAGAGGAAGACTGGTGTGGAGGGACTGATAAACTGGGACCAAACTCAGAGTCTGATCATGTGACACCCATGATCAGTAAACACCTGGAGCAGAAAGAGGCCTTCCTCAAGGTACTGAGCGCATACACATATCCTCAGGTTCTCAAGTATCATTCTTATGACAGTAAACATTTGGTGCAAATTTACTCATAACTGACTCTGTCTAAAGGCATGCACACTAGCAAGACGCAACGCTGATGTCTTCCTCAAGTACTTACACAGAAACAGTGTGAATATGCCGGGAATGCTCGCACATGTCAAAGCCCCTGAACAACAAGTCAAGAGTAAGACTAAATCCTCTTTTAAAAGACACTTTTTTGACTGTTTTTTGTACTAAAGTTAACCATTATTTGCTATTTGATTAGCATTATTACATTGTTATTACATTGTGTCCGTGTTTCTGATTCTGTCCCTGCATCCTGCAGACATCCTGAATGAGTTGCTGCAGCGGGAGAACCGGGTTCTGCACTTCTGGACCATGAGGAAGAGAAGGCTTGACCAGTGTCAGCAGTATGTGGTGTTTGAACGTAGCGCTAAACAGGTCAGTACTGTTTAATCCAGGTCTGAATCAGTAAAAAGGCATAGCTGTGTACAGACAGTCTAGCAGAACATGCTTTTCGACTCATGTGAGGAGGTGCATCTGAGATTGAAGCAAAGCGGTAACTTGATATGATCATAATGTCACCACAACCTCTTCCTTGTATGGACAAAACCAAAATATAGTGTTAATGTGATTTTTGAATTTCTGTGTAAGTATTCCATCACAGAAAATAAAGAACAAATTAAAGAGAAAATAAAAATATTTCCTTACAACCCTTGCAAAACCAAAAGCTTATTAATTTGGGCAACTCATCAAAAATAAGATCTGTTATGCCATTCCCAGAAAATGGAAAATAGAATAAATGCTTATTTTTGATGCAGTGTATTGGCAAATTTGTGTGCAGTATGCATCATACAGTCCATAAAAGTGTCATCTCATAAGTGTTGCAAAATTTCAAGAAAGAGCGTAGGAATATATCATCTCTTCACTTTCATCAAACTTCAGTTTCACTGACAGAATTTCGTTCTTCAAACCCTACCGTCTATTTGAGATCAAATTATTTTATGTCATACACAATTGACTGGAAGCCGCCACAGACCACAACAAGTATTTATGGAGTCTCAAATAACAGAACCATGTCAGGTCAAGCATTCAGTGGTTTGTGTGACTGCTATATAAACCCAAAAGAGGTTCAGCTGTCATGTATTACATACTTGGAAAATAGTATACTGTATTTGTAGCTCTCCCTAGCACTTCATTTATATTTTTGCCCTATTATGGTGAAAAGGCATCTGACTAAAAAAAATAACTGAAAAGGTTCTCCTAATGCACAGTTTCTGAAGTTGCGTAAATTGTCTTTTGTATAATTACAGTGTAGTGTTTCAGGAAGTCTGTGGTACTGGATGGAGTTTCTCTCTTCATTCTGGGTTTAAACTCTTAGTAATATAGAGGAAGGAGTCTAGTTTGACCACACACTGCTCTGCTGCAGTACTCAGAGTCTTGTGTCCTGACGTTCCCCAGGCAATGTGATGAGGGTGGCCCACAAAATCCTTTTTGACACAGAGAAACATTTTGTCAGTGAATAATAGTGACAAACCTGCACACAATACAAACTGTTCTAAAGTCAGTTACATTTCATATGATATGAAAATATGGATGAGATTCCGAATGTGTGAGAGCACTTTTAAGGATCTCACTCCCTCTTGTGGACACATGGGATTATAACATACACACATGCATACCCACACACTGGCTTTTTATAAATCTTTGTCCAAACTTCCTTTTTACATCTATTGTAAATAAAAGCTGATTATAAATTTAAACTAAATTAAACCTAACCCTACTGCTATTCTTTTAAGGCCATTTTTTAAAACCTTGCTCCCACAAGGTTAAAAATGCACATATTCACATTTTATCCTCTAAACATCTTATTTTACTTCTCATTTTGATTTTTTCTGCAGGCTTTGGAGTGGATCCATGATACAGGAGAGTTTTACCTATCCACACACACCTCCACAGGCTCCACTATACACCACACACAGGAACTGCTGAAAGAACATGAGGAATTCCAGATTACAGCCAAGGTATGTCTCAAAATAGTGACAGTTTGCTTTCCTATTTTCCTAGATGCCTAGAAACTGAATCAGATTGCTTATACATCAACATTTAGACCATATTCTGTTGTCCCTTTGTTGTCATCATTTACTCTTTTTTTGTGTTGTTCCAAATCCGACTTTTGCTTTTCTCATTGCAACTGAAAAGTAGAATTATTTCCTAATGTGTAAGAGCTCTTTTACATGTTAGGAATCACAAAAAAGGCACCAAAGTAGTAACCAAAGTAGTAGCATTACTGAGCTTTAACTGATGTTAAAACAAAAACAGAACATATAAAAATATAATCATTTTTTTTAAATATTAATAGAAAAACTATAATATCTCAGTTATAATAAAATAACACTGCTAACAGATAATATTCTGAATTATAGCTTGCTGAAACACTTGCCTGAGCTTTCAAGTCTAATTTATGGTAATGTTCAGTTCGAATACAGGTCAAGATGCATCATACCAGGTTTTATGTCAGTGATATGCTAGTCAAATATATGGTGACCAGTTCACTTAGTATTGCAAAGGTCACAACGTTCATACAACATATGAACGTGGTAATATTTTGTGGCCAAAAGTTTACTTTTGGATAATGACATCCTTATGTCATGGATATACAATGTGAAGTCGTGGCCATGAGAGCCTTTGTTGAGAGAATTATGTATTTTTCTTGTGGCCACAATTTCAATAAATAAACAAACCAGACCCTAGAAACCTATGATTATCAGACATAGAGTGTTAATAAATAAACCTTTTAATAATAAATGAATATTTTAAATTGATAAAGGCAATAAGTCACGACTATATTATATTATATTATATTATATTATATTATATTATATTATATTATATTATATGTGACACTGGACCACAAAACCAGTCATAAGGGTCAGTTTCTTTAAAAATGAGGTTTATACAGCTTCTGAAAGCTTTCCATTGATGTATGGTTTAAGATAGGACAATATTTGGCTGAGATCTGAGCGTGCAAAAAAAATCTGAATATTAAAAAAAAATCGTCTTTAAAGTTGTCCAACTGAAGTTTTTAGCAATGCATATTACTAATCAATTTGGTATATTTATGGTAGGAAACTTGCAAAATGTCTTCATAGAACGTCTCAGGTTACGTATGTAACCCTGGTTCCCTGAGGGAACGAGACACTGCGTCATCAACGCTCTGGGGAATGCCATTGGCGAACCCGGCTCTGAATCAGTCTGCAACCAATAGGATGACGGGAGTGACGTCACCAACGTGATGACGTCATACGACCAGGAAGTATATAAGCACGTGCGTTTCAAACCGGCTTCAGCTTCCAGGAATGAAGCGATGCGCGGTAGGAATGCGGGAATTATGGCCCATGACGCAGTGTCTCGTTCCCTCAGGGAACCAGGGTTACATACGTAACCTGAGACGTTCCCTTTCGGGAACTCTACACTGCGTCATCAACGCTCTGGGGAACGATATGCCCACGTCTCCAGAATTCCAAATTCCTACCCAGTGGTGTTTGTCTGGGAAGAAAAAAGGGGAAGCGCTGCTTCTGGTGGATCAAGCCAGGAAAAGCTCTCTGCCTGGGGTTACCAGGGCAAGAGAGGTAGTACACCTCTGTCCGGGGGACCAGCCCGGAATCAGAGGGCAGTGCTCGTTGATACTTACCTGCAGGAGCACTGACGGTTCTCCGCCTGGGAAACTGCCAGGACAGGAGAAGTATTACACCTCCGTCCGGGAATAGTGCCGGAGCGAGAGGGAAGTGGCATATACCTCGGCCCTCGGGCTCGCGAGGAAAGTGGTCGCTCTGTCTGGGGACACCAGCAAAAGAGGGACCAGAAGAACTCCGCCTGGAAAACTGCCAGGACGTGAGTGGGATGACATCTCTGCCTGGGGAGCACCCAGCGCAAGAGGGAACATAACAAGTACCTCGGCCCTCAGGCACTCGAGGAAAGTAGTCCAAACTCTGTCTGGGGAACAGCCAGCACGAGAGGGACTAAATTAGCTCCGCCTGGAAAACTGCCAGGACGCGAGCGGGATTACATCTCTGCCTGGGAGTACCCAGCGAAGAGGGATATGATCCGCCTCGGCCCTCGGGCTCACGAGGAAAGTGTCTACCTCCGTCTGGGGACCAGCCAGACGTAGAGGGACAGGTAGCGTCTGGGGAGTATGCCAGAACGCTAGGTTGCTTCGCCTGGAAAACTGCCAGGACGCAAGCGGGATTACATCTCTGCCTGGGACGTACCCAGCGAAGAGGGATTGAGTAAACCTCGGCTCTTGAGCCCACGAGGTTAGGTCATACACCCTAGTCTGGTCACCAGCCAGAGAGGGGTCCTCCTTGGCCCTCGGGCACACAAGGAGAGGGCAATCCTTTGTCGGGGCGCACCCGGATCAAGAGGGATGCAATTAGTGCCTGGAAACTCTGGCCAGAGCACGGGAAATAGCTCCGCCTGGAAACAGCCAGGACGCGAGTGGAATTACATCTCTGCCTGGGGAGTACCCAGCGCACGAGGAATCATAGCAAGAACCTCGGCCCTCAGGCGCTCGAGGAAAGTAGTCCAAACTCTGTCTGGGGAACAGCCAGCACGAGAGGGACTGAATTAGCTCCGCCTGGAAAACTGCCAGGACGCGAGTGGGATTACATCTCTGCCTGGGAGTACCAGCGAAGAGGGATATGATCTGCCTCGGCCCTCGGGCTCACGAGGAGAAAGTGTCTACCTCAGTCTGGGGACCAGCCAGACGTAGAGGGACAGGTAGCGCCTGGGGAGAAAGCCAGGACGCTCGGTTGCTTCGCCTGGGAAATTTGCCAGGACGCAAGCGAAATAACATCTCTGCCTGGGGAGCACCCAGCGAAGAGGGAGAGTTATCCACCTCGGCCCTCAGGCCCCGAGGTGATAGGCCTCCGTCTGGTGACCAGCCAGACTAAGAAGCATCCTCGGCCCTCAGGCACACGAGGAAGGGTAATCCCTTTGTCGGGGCGTACCCGGACAACAGGGACCCGAGAAGTGTCTGGAAACTCTGGCCAGAACACTAAATTAACTCCGCCTGGAAAACCGCCAGGACGCGAGTGGAATTACATCTCTGCCTGGGGAGCACCCAGCGCAAGAGGGAACATCTACCTCGGCCCTCGGGCTCACGAGGGATAGCGCCTTCGCTGTCAGCTCAGGACAGCCGAGCTTGTAGCTCTTAGGTCTAGTTCATAGAACTTTACAAAGGTCAAAGGGGTGGACCAACCCGCCGCACTGCAGATGTCCTGAATGGGGACACCTGCTAGCAGAGCTTTGGAGGCAGCCATGCCTCGAGTTGAGTGAGCCTTGACGCCCATCGGTGATGGGAGGCCAGAGGACTCATAAGCAGTAGTTATTGCATCTACAATCCATCTACTGATAGTATGCTTAGTTGCCGGGAGCCCCCTCTTAGGGGGACCGTAACAAACTAGCAATTGCTCTGACTTTCGCCACAGGGCAGCTCTGTGGACGTATGTGTCCAGTGCTCGCACTGGACACATGCAGTTATACTTCCGATGGTCGTTCTCCACGAATGGAGGAGGATAAAAGGCCTGTAGGGTGACTGGCTGTGGTACTGCTGTTGGAACCTTCGGTACGTACCCTGGTCTAGGGTAGAGGAACGCTTTGGCCAAACCGGGCGCAAAGTCGATATATGAAGGGGCCACTGAGAGGGCCTGAAGGTCTCCTACTCTCCTCAGAGAAGTAAGAGCCAACAGCAGCGCCGTCTTAATTGTAAGGAAGCGATCTGAAATCTCCTCAATGGGCTCGAATGGAGGCCGAGAGAGGGCTTCAAGGACCACAGCGAGATCCCAAGCAGGAGTTCTGGGTACCACCCAAGGCCTTATCCTGAGTGCACCACGAAGGAAACGTATGACCAAGGGGTTCTTGCCCACTGACATACCACCGAGAGGGATGTGGAAGGCCGATAATGCCGCCACGTAAACCTTCAGGGTGGAGTGGGCTAGCCCTATGGAGAGGCGAGACTGCAAGAACTCCAGCACTGTACCAACCGGGCAGTGGACTGGGTCTGCGTGTCGCTCTTCACACCATGAAGTGAAAAGCTTCCACTTAAGGCCATAAAGTTTCCTTGTAGAGGGAGCTCTAGAGTGAAGGATGGTCTCCACAACCTCGGCTGGGAGACCACTGTCTATGAGGTGTGCCCCCTCAGAGGCCACACCCATAGTTTCCACTTCTCTGGGTGGGGGTGGCAAATTGCGCCCCCAGCCTGAGAAAGAAGGTCCTTCCTGACCGGAATCTCCCACGGAGAGCCGTCGAGGAGGGAAATGATGTCCGAGAACCATACTCGGGCCGGCCAGTACGGGGCTACTAGTAGTAGACTGACTCCGTACCGGCGCACTCTTTCTAGAACTCCTGGGAGCAGAGCGATCGGGGGGAAAGCGTACAGACGAAGCCTCGGCCAGGTCTGTACCATAGCGTCCAGCCCCAGTGGAGCTGGAGGCGTTAGAGAGTACCAAAGGGGACATTGCGAAGTCTCTTGAGTCGCAAAGAGGTCTACTTGAGCTTGGCCAAACACTCTCCATATCTGCTTCACCACCTCGGGGTGAAGTTTCCACTCCCCGGGCCTCGGCCCCTGCCTCGACAGGATGTCTGCTCCAATGTTCAGATGCCCAGGGATATGAACTGCACTCAGTGAGAGGAGTTTCCCTTGGGACCACAGGAGGATATGGTACGCCAGCTTGAATAAGGGGCGTGAACGCACACCTCCTTGGTGGTTGATGTAATATACTACCGCTGTGTTGTCGGTGCGAACTAACACATGACGGTTTCTCAGGTCTGGGAGGAAATGCCTCAAGGCCTTGAACACTGCTAACATCTCTAGGCAATTGATGTGCCACAAGAGATGGTGACCGGTCCATAGGCCGGAGGCCGAGCGGCCACTCATGACCGCTCCCCACCCGGTGAGGGATGCATCTGTCTCTAGCGTGACGCGGCGACAAGGAGCTCCCAAGACCGGGCCCTGAGATAGGAACCAAGGTTTCTTCCACATGTCTAAGGCACGAAGGCAACGCCGCGTGACCTTGATCTTGCGGAACGGATTTCCCCTCGGGGAGAATCCCTTGGTCTTGAGCCACCACTGCAGTGGCCTCATATGCAGCAGGCCAAAAGGTATTACGTTGGCTGCAGCTGCCATGAGACCTAACAGTACTTGAAACTGTTTGACAGTGAGTGACAGGCCTAGCTTGACCGCATTGACTGCAGTAAGGATCGACTCGATCCGAGCAGGAGACATTCGTGCCTGCATCGTGGTCGAATCCCATGCCACACCTAGATAAGTGGTTCTCTGTAAAGGAGACAGCACACTTTTCTTGGCGTTGAGCCTCAACCCCAGCTTTTTCATATGAGCGAGAACAACATCTCGATGCTGAGCCGCTAACTGTTCCGAGCTGGCTAGGATAAGCCAGTCGTCTATGTAGTTGAGTATGCGGATGCCCTGGAGTCGCAACGGAGCCAGCGCAGCATCCACACACTTCGTGAAAGTGCGGGGTGAGAGTGCTAGGCCGAAAGGAAGAACTCGATATTGGTAAGCTTCGCCCCTGAAAGCGAACCTGAGAAACTTCCTGTGTTGAGGAAGGATGGAGATATGGAAATATGCATCTTTGAGATCTATCGTGACAAACCAGTCCTCGGACCTGATTTGAGACACGACCTGCTTGACAGTAAGCATTCTGAACTTCAGCTTCATAACTGAGCGGTTCAGTAGCCTGAGATCTAAGATGGGCCTCAGCCCTCCATCCTTCTTGGGAACAATGAAGTACCGGCTGTAGAACCCGGATTCTCTGTGCTGAGGAGGGACCACCTCGATGGCTCCCTTCCTTAGAAGAGAATTTACTTCTTGTTCCATGACCAGAACCTGCTCTGGGCCTACCAGGGTAGGGAATACTCCGCTGAACTGAGGCGGAGGAGCGCCGAACTGGATTTGATAACCTTTCTCTACCGTACGAAGAACCCATGAAGATACATTTGGCAGAAGTTTCCACGCTGCTAGGAAATGTACTAAGGGAACCAGCCTCTCGAGACTGGCCTCTGGTAGAGTTTGAGGAACTAATTCGGTGGCCTGTAACAGCTGACTGGCAAGCGACACCTGAACTAATTGCTCTGAGGACCCCCGTAGGGGTGACAAACTTGCTGAGTCCGCTACGAAATCGGGCGGAAACCCCAGCAGGGGTTTGCGGGAGACAGCCGCGCCCTGAAACACTGGCAGGGTTAGCTGACTGGTCTCCTGAGGGCCCCGAGGGAGAGTGGGTACCATAAAATGTGGAAGACCCGCTTCTCCCCCGAGAGGGGCTGCCCTCAATGGCCCTGAGACACAAAAGTCAGGGCCGCTTAGCCGAGGACCTCTTTGACTGCAGGACCACCCTCAGGTCCGGCCTGGCCTTAGAGGCCCTCGACTTGGAGCGTGACTTGCCCTGCCCCCTAGATCTATCTGGCGGGGCACGAGCGGCCACGCTAGCTTTTTGGGTCTGGCGGTGTGAGGAGCTGGTACGCGGCTGGGGCTGCTCCCGTCCGGCAGCCCCAGAATAGACACGGCGAGGGAGGTACTGTTGGAAGGCCGCACTTTGTTTGCGGGCCTCCTGGTACCTGCTGACGACGGCCTCGACCGAGTCGCCAAACAGACCAGGAGACTTGAGTGGGGCGTCCAGCAGAAGGGCCCTGTCCTTCTCCTTCATGTCGGACAGGGACAACCATAGGTGTCTCTCCGCGACCACCAGGGCTGCCATAGACCGCCCAACAGCGCGGGCGGTCTCCTTGGTGGCACGGAGAGCTAGATCTGCTGTTCGCCTCAACTCAGAAACATTGACCTCCCTGCCTTCGTCTAGGTCTTTAAGCAGGTCAGCCTGGTACGCCTGCAACACAGACATTGTGTGCAAGCATGAACCGGCCTGACCTGCTGCCGCGTACCCCTTGCCCAGCAAGCTGGAAGTTAGTTTTAAAGGCTTGGTGGGCAAGGTTGGAGCCTTCAAAGATGATGCCGCTGCGGGCGACAGATAGCTCGCAAGCGTCTGCTCAACCCTGGGCATCATCTTATAGCCGCACTCCTCTACCCCCCCAACGTTACCGTAGTAACCGGAGGAAGGGGTGAAGACGCGGGCTGAGAAGGGTTTTTCCCATGATCTCGACAGCTCACTGTGGAGATCAGGGAAAAACGGAAGGCTCCTTCCTGGAGGTGGTTTGTGTGTCCGCAGAAAGCGCTCATCTAGCTTGCTTTCATGCGGCTCATTTTGACTGTGCTCGGCGGGCCAGCTGATGTTGAGCCTGGCTACCGCACGAGTCACCACCTCCAAGAGCTCCTCAAACTGCGGGGATTTTACTGGCGGTTGGATGAGGTCAACACTCTCTACGTCAACCTCCTCGGAGGAAGACAAGAGTAGTGTTGAGACCTCCTCTCGGGGGGAAGAAACCGCAGTGCGGGCTTCCGCATCCAAGAGGAGATCAACCGATCCGCCGGGTGAGGAAGGAGATAGGGGATCACCCGTCTCCATACCCTCCAGCAGATCGAGCTGCGAACCCCACGAGTGCAGCTGCCGCTCCGCCTCAGCGGAAGCGGGGCCAGACCCGCGAGGAACGCTGGTGAAGGCTCCCTCCTCGAAGAGAGCCTTCCGGGAACGAAGCACCCGCAGTGGAAGGCGCTCACACTGCGGACAGCCAGCCCCCTCGAGGGCTGACTGAGCATGCTCCGCTCCCATGCAGAGAACACACAGACTGTGTGTATCCCCACCAACGATGAATCGCTGGCAAGGAGGAACACACCATCTGTGTGACTGCTGCACCGCCATAACAAATTTCTTTCCCCTTTTTGACATTGCTCAAAAGAAAGTTGTGCAAACTGGCACAGAAAAACAGCAATGCAAATAACCAGACAAACAGACCAACATAGAGCGCTTCGCTGAATGACAAAAGCTGAAGCCGGTTTGAAACGCACGTGCTTATATACTTCCTGGTCGTATGACGTCATCACGTTGGTGACGTCACTCCCGTCATCCTATTGGTTGCAGACTGATTCAGAGCCGGGTTCGCCAATGGCATTCCCCAGAGCGTTGATGACGCAGTGTAGAGTTCCCGAAAGGGAACATGATCTTTACTTAATATCCTAATGATTTTTGTCATAAAAGAAAAATCGATAAGTTTGACCCATATCGTTGGCTATTGCTACAAATATACCCATGCTACTTATGATTGGTTATGTGATCCAGGGTCACATATTATGTTATATTATATTATATTATATTATGTAGGTAAGTAAAAAATGACAACATTTTAATTTTGGGTAAACTATCTTTTTAGTTTTGCAACTTAGTTCGTCCAAAGTTATTCTGTGACTGTGATTGTAAGCATGTCACTGGTTTATCAACTTGACAGCAAATCATAATACACTTCTTAGATTATGTTTACACTGTGATCTTTGCCTCTGTGGAATCCATACAGCTCTCTCTCACTCTCTCTCTCTTTCTCTCTCTCTCTCTCTCTCTGTAGCAAACCAAAGAGCGGGTAAAGTTGTTGATCCAGCTGGCTGATGGTTTTTGTGAGAAGGGCCACACCCATGCAAGCGAAATTCAGAAATGGGTCGCCTCGGTGGACAAACGCTACCGTGACTTTTCCCTCCGCATGGACAAGTACCGTTCCTGCCTGGAGAAAGCGCTCGGCCTGTCCACTGACTCCAACAAAGTGGTGAGAGGGTTGTGAGAGTGGATGTGTTGATGTGGCCTGCATGGCTGGAGTGTGGATGAGCAATATTTTTGCTGTAAGAGTTGTTAACCATGTTAATTTATAAAAGAAATGTGGTTTCTGACCATTAACATTTACTTTTGGGGTTTCAGAGTAAAGATCTGCAGTTGGACATCATTCCAGCCAGTGCTCCTGGTGCAGAGGTCAAGCTCAGAGATGTCAACCATGAACTCAATGAGGAGAAACGCAAATCGGCCCGGAGAAAAGAGTATGTCTTTTAAACCTGATTGTATGATATCAAGCCAATGACAAGAAGTGCTGAAAAGGAAAGGGTTAATTCTTAATTTGAAGAAAGTCCAACTTACTTTGTGTTAGAGGAAAAGTCCATAAATATGCATACTAAAGTAAACATGTTTTTATTTATATATTTTGAGGTTTTTATACTAGATTAAAACCCCTCCCAGAGGTATTGTGCTTTGCAAATGTTGACAATAGGTCTCTGGTGCATTGCCCTGTTTACCTCTCTCTTTTCAGGTTTATAATGGCGGAGCTCATTCAGACCGAGAAGGCATATGTGAGAGACCTGCGGGAGTGTATGGATGTAAGTGCTGTTGTCACAGTCTGCTCCGTACGGACCGACATTTAGAGGGTGTGGTACACCAATGTCCACTTTGGACAGATCACAAAAGCCCTGTGCTATAAATGTATTCACTGCAGTACAGCCCAAGAACAATCCAGTTCATCCAGGAATAGCTACTGTTTGATCTCATGAAAAGATTGAGTGTCATTAAAACACTGACAATGTTTACACTCACCATTTCTGAATCCAAAAACGTGCTCCACAGCTATTGGAATATTCATGCACTCAGGAATACGCATGTAATCAATTTTCGAATATTATACATGTGCATTCTTTTTTTCTTTATTCTCTTTTGTGTAAAAAAACAGTTGGCGATTCATTTATGATGATGTATTTTAGTAATTTTGCAAGGTAATTTAATCAGCTCATTTATTTTCATTCACGTCCTGGACAATAATGTGCTAGAGTGCAAACAATAGGTCGTCTCCAAGTGTGCTTTAACCTATCTCTATATCGATTTATGCAAATTTTGTTTAATGTTTGTTAAAAAAAAAAATCAATAGTCGTCAATAGTTCAACTTGATTGTTCTATAAAATTATTTTTGTTATGATATTTTAACAAAATATTAAGTATTAATACCAGTATTGACAAAGTATTAATACCAGAATACTAATAAATAATCAAACTAATAATGAAAGGTGAAAATATTATTTTATTAAATATTTTATATATTATTAAAACTGTAAAAACATTGTTAATATCATGTTCATCTTGTTTTCCTTATCATTTTGATCAAATTATATTACATTTGATGAAAATTATAAGATAATGTTCTTCACTTCAGAAATACTTATTTTTCATTGACATAATTGAAGATAAGAAAAATTGTATTAACCAATAATATCCAAGCCAACTATCCACAATCTAAACACATGCAGATAAATAAAGAGAAAACACTGAGATATGGAAGTTGTCTTTAAAAGTGTAATAGCATTAATCTGTTATCACATTGTTGGAACAAATTCTAAGTGTGAGTGTGTGTGTTTCAGACATATCTGTGGGAAATGACTAGCGGTGTGGAGGAGATTCCCCCAGGGATTGTCAACAGAGAGCACATCATTTTCGGCAACATGCAAGACCTATACGAGTTCCATCACAAGTTAGTGAACTTTATAAACTGCAGTTCGTATATTTATGTAAAATGATATATGTAACTTTCTTTACATTTCAATTTCCTTATGCCCTTCTCATTTCCCCATATTATTTTCTCAGTATTTTCCTTAAAGAACTGGAAAAATATGAGCAGCTTCCAGAGGATGTGGGTCACTGTTTTGTCACATGGGTAAGTGTCAGTGTGAAAATATAGTGAGATAATCTTATCAAAAAGTGCACTACACTCATGTAACATTATATTGACATTAAATCAGATCATTCGAATATACATATGGATTGCACAGTATTCGACAGTACATGCACTTACAGATTCCTTACAAAGGAAGTACTAAGTAATATAAACAAATTTGTGTTTATTTAATACTTTCTGATAACAACTTATCATTCTAAAAAAATTCACCAGGTATTAGACGTGAAAACAGAGCATCTTCTGATTCAAAATTTTAAAAATGTTTTGTTTGTTTTGTATGTGTGTTTTATTTTTAGGCGGATAAGTTTCAGATGTATGTGAATTACTGTAAGAACAAACCTGACTCCACTCAGCTGATTCTGGAACATGCAGGGCCCTATTTTGATGTGAGTATTATGCATAAAATAATACAATGCATATGATTATGTGTAAGGACATACAATTCGGTGTAAGTATTCCATTTACACACTTCAATTTTAGTTCATTTATTCAGATTATAACACTTATAATATATAACACTTATTCAGATTATATATTTTGTGTGTATTTGACAGAGAATGTGGGTGTTTATTTGAATATGTGTGTGTGACATTGTGTATTTTTGGTAGAGTGTGTGTGTGTGTGTTTGTGTGTTTGTGTGTGTGTGTGTGTGTGTGTGTGTGTGTGTGTGTGTGTGTGTGTGTGTGTGTGTGTGTGTGAGAGAGAGAGAGAGTGTGTGTATGGCTCCTGTGGTCTGTTAATCAGTTCTGTTTTTTGAGCTGGTAGGTGGAGGTCTTAGAAAGAGGGCACTTCCTGCGTGTCTGGGGGTGGGTGGGGGACCAGTGATGCCTCACTATTAAACAGTTGCCAGGCGATCAGAACAGACGGACTCTTCTTTCAGAGCTGAGAACTGATGAATGACTGTAGCCTTGAGATCCGCTTTTGCAAAATTGCTATTAAGAGGCTATTAAGAATTAAAAAAGCTAAAGATAATTGGTTTGCTGATTGTTTTCCAGGATGTGTTTAAGGTGTTTGTGTAAAAGATATGTTTTGTTATGATATGTTAAAGACTTAAGTGTGCTTGTATGTGTACAGGAAATCCAGCAAAGACACAGACTGGCTAATTCAATCTCATCATACCTTATTAAACCGGTTCAGAGGATCACCAAGTATCAGCTGCTGCTAAAGGTATGTGTACTACAATACATTAAACAAACTCAGCACAGTTCACATTCTTCACAATAAAGATTCTGCACAAACCAAGTAAATACATTTTTGGCACAGACTCAAAAAATGACCAAATACAAACTAAACATACACAGCACATACCTGTCACGCATTCAAAACAGTTTCATCACAAACCCAGCACTGAGCCAACACAAAATCAGCACAGTAACTACAGACCCAAACCCAGCATAGACTAAATACAGGTCCATTACAATATAAGCACATACTAAGCACAGACCTGCTACATAGCCTGCACTGAATTTCACACAGACCCATCACAAATGTAAGTACAGACCAAAAATAGACCTGCCACAAAGCCTGCAAAAAACAATAGTCTCAGTGTGAAGTCAGAAACAACACTGATCCATCACAAACCCAGCACGGATGAAACAGAAACCTAGCACAGACCAAACATAAAATCATTACAAACCCAAAGCAGCACAGACTTAACCTAGAACTATCACAAACCCAGCACAGTTTAAACATTGAACCATGACAAACTCAACACAGTCTAAACAGAGACCCATCGCTGACCAAATACAGAATGCTCACAAACCCAGCATAGGCTAGCACAGACTAAACATACAAACATAACAAACCCAACACAGACTTAACAAAAAATCATCACAAACTCAGCCCAGACTAAACAGAGACCCATCACTGACCAAGCATAGAATCATGACAAACCCAGCATAGGCTAACACAGACAGAGCGCTGACTACACATAGAACCATAATAAACCCAGCACAGACTTAACATAAAACCATCACAAACCCAGCACTAACTAAACATAAAATAATCACAAACCCAGCACTAACTAAACATAGAACCATGACAAACCTAGCATTGACTAAACTCAAAACCATAAAAAAATCCAGCACAGAATAAATATCAAAACACCACAAACCCAGTACAGACTAGACATAGAACCGTAACAAACGTAGCACTGACTAAACAAAAAACCATAACAAACCATCACTAACCCAGCACAGACAAATCATCAAAACACCACAAAACCCAGCACAGACTAAACATAAAACCATCACAGACCCAGCACTGACTAACAAACAACTTTAAGAAACGTAGAACTGACTAAACACAAAACCATAACAAACCCAGCACAGACTAAACATAGAACCAAAACAAACACAGCACATACTAAACATAAAACCATCACAAACCCAGCACTGACTAAACATAGAACTGTAACAAACATAGCACTGACTAAACACAAAACCATAATAAAGCCAGCACAGACTAAACATCAAAACACCACAAATCCAGCACAGACTAAACATAAAACCATCACAAACCCAGCACTGACTAAACATAGAATCGTAACAAACGTAGCACTAACTAAACATCAAAACCATAACAAATCCAGCACAGACTAAGCATAGAGCCATAACAAACCCAGCACAGACTAAACATAAAACCATCACTAACCCAGCACAGACTAAACATCAAAACACCACAAACCCAGCACAGACTAAACATAAAACCATCACATACCCAGCACTGACTAAACACAGTACTGTAACAAACCCAGCACGTAATAAACATAGAACCATAACAAACCCAGCACAGACTTAACATAAAACCATCACTAACCCAGCACAGACTAAACATCAAAACACCACAAACACAGCACAGACTAAACATCAAAACACCACAAACCCAGCACAGACTAAACATAAAACCATCACATACCCAGCACTGACTAAACATAAAACCATCACAGACCCAGCACTGACTAACAAACAACTTTAAGAAATGTAGAACTGACTAAACACAAAACCATAACAAACCCAGCACAGACTAAACATAGAACCAAAACAAACACAGCACATACTAAACATAAAACCATCACAAACCCAGCACTGACTAAACATAGAACTGTAACTAACATAGCACTGACTAAACACAAAACCATAACAAATCCAGCACAGACTAAGCATAGAGCCATAACAAACCCAGCACAGACTAAACATAAAACCATCACTAACCCAGCACAGACTAAACATCAAAACACCACAAACCCAGCACAGACTAAACATAAAACCATCACATACCCAGCACTGACTAAACACAGTACTGTAACAAACCCAGCACGTAATAAACATAGAACCATAACAAACCCAGCACAGACTTAACATAAAACCATCACTAACCCAGCACAGACTAAACATAAAACCATCACATACCCAGCACTGACTAAATACAGTACTGTAACAAACCCAGCACGTAATAAACATAGAACCATAACAAACCCAGCACAGACTTAACATAAAGCCATCACTAACCCAGCACAGACTAAACATCAAAACACCACAAACCCAGCACAGACTAAACATAAAACCATCACATACCCAGCACTGACTAAACACAGTACTGTAACAAACCCAGCACGTAATAAACATAGAACCATAACAAACCCAGCACAGACTTAACATAAAGCCATCACTAACCCAGCACAGACTAAACATCAAAACACCACAAACACAGCACAGACTAAACATAAAACAATCACAAACCCAGCACAGACTAAACATAGAACCATAACAAACACAGCACAAACTTAACATAAAACCATCACTAACCCAGTACAAACTAATAATCAAAACACCACAAACACAGCACAGACTAAACATAACACCATCACAAACCCACCACAGACTAAACATAGAACTGTGATTAAATACAGACCTTACCCAAACCAAAATGTGGGTCCAAAAGTTCAATTGTTCTGTTTGTTTGTAGGAACTGTTGACGTGTTGTGAGGAGGGTAAAGGAGAAATTAAAGATGGCCTGGAGGTCATGCTTAATGTGCCTAAAAAAGCTAATGATGCTATGCACCTCAGCATGCTGGAGGGTGAGTAGCACAAATGCACAAACAGACACAGCTCAACTCAATGCTTCTTCTTTAATCATGTATTGTCAACCTCTCTTTCTTTTTCGCTCTCTCTACCTTTCTGCCTTATGTCCTCTCAGGTTTTGATGAGAACATTGAGTCTCAGGGTGAGCTGATTCTGCAGGAGTCATTCCAGGTTTGGGATCCAAAGACTCTGATTCGTAAGGGCAGAGAGCGGCACCTCTTCCTCTTTGAGATGTCTCTCATCTTCAGCAAGGATGTCAAAGACTCCAATGGCAGAAGCAAGTACCTCTACAAGAGCAAGCTCATGGTATGGGTTTTACATTCATTTTGTTTAGTTATTTAAATAAAGAAATGCTTGCTTCGGTTATGGATGGCAATTCTTTGTAATAGACTGAATCAATGTTTAAATTATGCTTTTTTACTTCGCCCAGACCTCAGAACTAGGAGTTACTGAACATGTGGAAGGAGATCCATGTAAATTTGCACTCTGGATTGGACGGACACCTACCTCAGACAACAAAATAGTCCTAAAGGTATGATTCACATTCCAAATTGATACTTCATCCAAGGTTTTTTTTCTTTCTTTCTTCAGTACAGCTGTCACTTATTTTTGGCTCCTAAAAATGTTTTCTTTGTTTTTATGTTTATTTTTTATCCAAACATTGCTAACTGGTTCAGCACACAAGAGTGTTTTATTATCGAAAGGTTGTCCCTGATCTCAAATCAAGTCAATCTTTACATTAGTTTTTGTTATAAAATAAAAAGCATCATTCATCTGAGAATCCTTGAGGTAGATCACATGAGTGGATGTGTTTTCAGGTTTTGAATTTTCAAGAACTGTAGCTTTGGCTTGAGTCATTCCATTGTATGACATCATTCTGTAAGATTTGTAAGCATTTTAAATAACCACTTATGTAACTTGTGTCTCTGAATGGTTGCCTTTCATCTCTGAAGACATGAATCATATGCCATTCCATGTGTTCTCACATGTAGATAGACACATGCAAGCAACATGGATACTCTCATGTTCACAATTTTAGCCTGGCTTACAGTTATTAAACACTGTTTCCACTTATTTTACTTTTGTAATCTGATGTATTCCCAAGTGAAAAGTAGAATTGGAATTGTTTTGTTTTTGATCCTTAGGGAATTGATTGAATGGTGATTTAGTTTCTTTGACAGGTGGTTGGAGGCTAGGGACTTTGAAGGAAAGTACAATAAGAAGCAGAGCAATTTATACAAATTTCATAAAAGATTAAATAACTTTTTTTTATTTGGAAGAAGGAGTAGGAAAACAGTGTACTGTATGACTTCATTTGAACTCTGATTGCATGTATCATTATTTTTGCAACAGATCTGTAGGCTTTGACAATTCCAATTGCTATTTATGTCTGTTGTGTAATTTAAGGTTCATTAATGTTTTGTTGTATTCAATGCACATCCCAGGCTTCATGTATTGAAAACAAACAAGATTGGATTAAACATGTACGTGAAGTTATCCAGGAGCGTACCATCCATTTACGGGGTGCACTCAAAGAGCCAATTCACATTCCCAAAGCCACTGCAACCAAACACAAGGGCAAACGGTACGTTAACAACTCGCATCAATCCTACACAATAAGCATGTTTTTTGCATATCAGTATGTTGTCTTTGACATTGACTGTCTAACCAGGGTGGCTTCTCCTGGGTTATTTTTAGTGGTGGGCCGTTATCGGCGTTAACGTGCTGCGTTAACGTGAGACTCATATCGCGCGATAAAAAAAATATCGCCGTTAATCTATTCTCAAAGTTGGGTTGGGAGCTGGGTCTAAACTACGCAAGATATGATGACTTTCACCTTGATATTTTAGCGCGGATGACGTATATCTAGTTGAATTGCAATGTAGGGGGCGAGAACGAGTCTTCAACTTCTGTGAAAAAATTACCACATCAAATGAGACGCGCAGACATGGATGCAGTTATGAAGCCGCTTCAGGGCAGGTGCGTGCGTTGCTAGACCCTTTTTACTGGGGCACGTGCCCCAGTGAAAATCTGCTGTGCCCCAGTAAAATCTCAAGTTTGAGTTATAATTTACTTTGATAATCCCGAAATAAAGACATTATGCTATATGCAACAACTGAATTGACGCTTCTAAAAGCAACGCAGTTTATTGGAAGATGCACGCAGATAGGCTATCCATACCCGCGCGCCTGTGTATTTTACTGGAACGCGCACGTCGTACAGCCTTTTGCGCAGAAGTACTTGGTTACACAAGTTTGTATAGTTAATTGTGTTTTAAATGCAATTGTCAAGCAGTTTGTAATGCATTTTGGAAACAGGAGATGAGCGCCTGGTCTAATGCGCCACCTGGGTTGAGAAACCCGTTCTCAAAGACTTACTTTTAGTCATTATTTGGGTAGCACACATATTCTGAATGCTTTCAGAAGAATTCAAATTAGCCATTTTAATCTAGATTAATCTAGATTAATTTCAAGATTTAATCTAGATTAATCTAGATTAAAAAAATTAATCTATGCCCACCACTAGTTATTTTACACTTTTGACTGATATATTTTATATTGAATAACAGAGATGCAGAGGACCTAGACAGTCAGGGTGATGCAAGCAGTCAGCCAGACACGATCTCCATCGCCTCCCGCACCTCCCAGAACACACTGGATAGCGACAAGGTGAGTGTGAAAATCTGTCAACCTTAGTCTAAAAGTGCCATGCTATACCCGGTGTTCAGTTCTGGTGTTTTGGTGGCATGTTTAGACCTGCAGCATTTTAAAACAAGGAAAATGGTTTAATGTCTGTAGTGAGTGTTTTAGCCTCTCCCTAAAAGCATAATTTGATCTTTCACCAGCTTTAATGTTATTGTAGTTAAAAACCGTTTTGACCACAGTAAAGGAACTTGTAATAATATGATCTAAAATCAAGTTCTTAAAAAGATATTTCACCCCAAAATTAAAATTTTGTCTCAAAATTGACCCTCGTGTCATTCTAAACCCATACGACTTCCTGTTCATCTTCGTAACACAAATGAAGATATCTTTAATATTCTCTTATAATTTTTGTTCATATACTGAAAGTCTGTGCAACCAGCTTTCACACAAAATACTACAAAAAATATTGTAAATGTAATTCAAATGATAAACTTGGAAGCTCAACTATGTTTGCTTGATGAACAAGAACCAGTGAGGTTCTATATGAATAAACACCTAAAATTGTCTCTTCAGAAGACTTAGATTAAAATGCTCAATTTATATGGATTACTTTTTGATGTCTTTTTGTACATTTTGAAGCGTGAACATTGTGTTTGTGTGGACTTTTAATGGATGTACAAAAATGACAAGACAATATTTAAATGTCTTCATTTCTGTTCTAAAGATGAAAAGAAGTCTTGGGTTTGGAACGACATGAGGGTGGGTAAATGAATTTGTATTTGTAATTTTGGGGGCAGGGGGAATCTTTTTTCTCTCTATTTCTGAGTGCTCATGGAACACTATTGACATTTTTAAGTTTCAAAAGATTTGCATACCAGTTTCTTATTTGCCACGCCAATAAAGCTGATTTAATCTTCATCAAAACTGTTTCTGATCATCTATAATCCAGTCTTCACAAAACAAAGTAAATGGATTTCTGATCTTCAAAACTATGAATGTGCAAGTGACTAACTAGAAGTACTATATATCTGAAACCATTTGTCATACTGGCACAAAATTTTGCAGTTATCTTTACCACAATATCCTGACAAAACCTTATCAATTTTATAACTGTGTCACCTTCTAGTGAAAAGTTACAAATACTTCTAGAAATACTTATAGCCTTCAAACCGCATATCCTACAATCACTGGCGAGGATCCTATGACTAAACAAGTTTACTTGCCATGCTTATGCCATCCGTGTGGTTGGCCCCATTATTGCAGCTTGAAACTATATTCCATAATTGGCATTTCATATCAGATGAACGAGCATTCATTTGAAGTACTTCATGGTTACATCTTGTTGTGATTCAAAGGTTTAAAAAACAGAATCTTGTTCCCTCCCCGAAATTTACGCTCTTCTTTAGAGATAATTCTAAGTTGCTGGAAAATCAGTGAAATGTACCTGAGCAAAAAAAAAAAAAAACACATTTTCATGACAAACATTTTCTTTTGTTTCATTCATCTCTGTCAAGGCTGCCTCAGACAAAACGCTGTGCCACACTGGCTTGTTTCCAAGAGACAGGCTACACCTACAATAAAATTGACTTTAATTATGAATCAAATCTTAAAGAACAGTTTATGCCAGGCATTGGTTTTTAGAGACAGGGGTCACATATGGGTGAATCTTCAATAGGGACACTTTCACTAATTGAAATCTTGACAAATGGTTTTGGTATAATGTGTGATGGTGGGAAGTTTTATTTAGATGAAAAATAATAATAATTAGGAAAGAATTTTTAGATTTAGAAATTTTCTAAATAAAAAATCTTATGTGCTAACATGTGAACCTATGCGATAACATGTACAGTAATAAAGCTACTCATTATCATTATATAAATCTTAATCTTGAAATGAATTACATTTCTGTCACTATGCAGTTGTGGAAAAAATGACTCATCATTGGTGAGGTGATAATGACAGCATAATTGAGGACATTTTGTTGTCAAGTTGTTTGTCAAATGAAATGACATTTATTCATATAGCGCTTTATACAATACAGACGGTGGTATCAGTGGTAACGTTAAATTCATGAATTATGAAACAAGCTGTAAAGCAACTCAATAGTGCCATTATTCAGCCCAGTTTAATTCAATGTTACTTAGTTCAACAGTGTCAATGTTGTTCATCAATTACTAAGTTCATAAATAATGAAGTTCAATTAAGCAATGAGCAGCAAGACAATTAGTGTCATATAAATTAGTGTCATATAAAAACAAACTATCAAACATTTAAAAAAATTAACTTCTTAAGTGCAAAACACTTAAGATTTTAACATTTTATAAAATGGTTATATGGATGGATTACTATATGGACAAAATAAAGTAGTAAAAGTCATTATAATCTCTCATTTAGAATGATTTAGGGTTTTTATGAGAAGCCTTTTTTATGTATACAAACATTTTAGGGAGCAGAACATTTCTTTTAATTGACATATCAGCTATACAAGAAGTTTGGATGCAGTGGCGTCCAGTAGTTCCGACATTCCATTAACCTGATTACCAACAGACGTAATGAAGGTTTCCTCATTGGGGAATGTTTGTTTCTTCGGTTGCTTTGGATTTAGCAGCACAGACGCTTGTCTTCCCACTCGCAGTCAGAGCTCTCCTCTCACACGCCTTCACACATGTGCGTGTTTTTGTCACCGATATGTATTGCGAGCCTCCTACAGCAACACGCGTTACTTGCTGATACTCTCCAATCTAAACACAATTGGACACACCATCTTTATGTTTCGGTCTCCACTTCCATGTCTTTCTCTTCTCTGTCTCTTTGTGACATACACAAACACGTAAATAGTATCTCGCTGTCACTAAATTCACTCATGTACTCTGACGACCCCTCACAAAAGCTCACTGTTCAAAGCATCTTAACGCACACAGAACCCGCTCAGTTCACGGTGAGGTGAAAAGGTGAAGCTCTCAGAAGAGGACGGGTTCCTGCACGTCACTTCTAATGAGTATTAATTTGCCTCCTGCTCCTTTAAATCTTGGCACATTGTGTCCGTCTCTGCCTCCTCTCCCTTCCTCCTGCCAGGCGTCACTCCTTCAGACTGATTCCATCTCCGTGGCAATGCGAGGATGTGTCAGCAGCCTTCAACCGCCTGCCACTTTACCTCACTGGAGTGCTTGAGCGTGAACTGTAGATGAGATTCATTTTGATCAGAAAAGAGGAAAGCAAGGTTATTCACCGTTCTGTTTTCCAGATTGAAGGATAATGTCAGAAATGTTTTTTGTTTTTTTTGACACATATACCATCATTCCATGTGATGTTTACTGAGTAAGGATGTACCAGGGGGTGTTGTTTTGGTAGAAACATGGCGTGTAAAGATTCAGGGTCAGTGGCTCAGCTTTTGAGTTCATTGGCAATGCCACATTACCAGTGGGTATGTTCGTTTTGACTTTGGACTTGAATTTTTTTTTCACTAGGTTATTTTTGTTGTCTTTTTCAGATATTTTTGCATTCCTAATGCAACTTTTATGTGTTCCTCTACAGTTGTCTGGTGGCTCAGAGTTGACGGTGGTCATCCACGACTTTATGGCCAGTAATGGATCGGAGTTGACTGTACGTAGAGGTCAGACGGTGGAGCTGGTAGAAAGGCCCCAGGACAAGCCTGACTGGTGTCTGGTTCGTACCACTGACCGTTCACCTGCCCAGGAGGGCCTGGTTCCCAGCTCCATGCTTTGCATCGCCCATTCCCGAAGTAGTATGGAGATGGAGGGCATTTTCAACCATAAAGGTAAGATGGACAACTCTCCTGTTTCCTACAGATTGGGTTGTTAAAAGTTTAGGTTGTTGGTATGTTCATGGTCCTTCTTAGCTATGAGGTCAGGTCAAAATGGGGTTCAAGACTAAGAATGGCGTTTATTCAGGTTTACACTTCATAGAGGCTGCACAACTTGTATTTGTCAGTGTTTTGAGTTTGTGAGGTCCTTCAAATCTGGAATAGTGTTTGATGTTCTTCTCCAGTCATAGGAAGAGCTTCTGTGTAAATGCTTGAGGAATTACTCAAAGAAACGTCAACATACGCGTCTGGGGTTTCTAGCTGGTCCTTTGTGTCTGAGTTTTTAGGTAACCATTTTTGACTCGATAGGAATGTCAGCTTTTTAATTCATCTGTTTGGTAGCATTTTAAAGATCAAATTTACCTCAAGGATTGATTTTTAATTACATTATTTCTAAAAATGATTATGGATACAGATTTCTATCTGTGCAAGCTTTAACTCGAATTAAATTGGATTATCCTAATGTAGCTCCCAGATATTGTGTGTTTTCCCTTAGGATGAATGGATCAAAGCTGTGTACAGGTGTGTGTCTGCTCTTAACTCACCCTGAACCCAAATGAAATTTTAATTGCAGTCCAGCTTTGCTCTTTTTTGTTAGGGTTGAAGTGCGTTGAGCATGCAGTAACCATGGTGATGGGCTGTGTCATGTGATGAACAGGGTTGCCAGGATTCAGGGGATTTCCCTGCTAGGACCGTATCCATGTACACATGACAGTTAATGTGATTTTGTGATTTTGGTCATACGATTGGAACCAGCCATTTAGTAAACAATAACACATATACTACCAAAAGATTGATGTCAGTATTTTTTTTTTTTTTTAAGAAATTAGTACTTTCCCATGAATATGATCAAAAATTACAATAAAGACATTTAAATGTATTTAAAATAAATTTATATATTTTTTTTATAAAATAAATGTTGTTCTTTTGAATGTCCTATTCATCGTAGAATACTTATTATTATATTAAAACATTAAAAAGAGTTATTTTAAATTGTAATAATATTTCATAATATTGCTGTGTTTACTACATTTATTATCAAATATTGTATGGCATTTATTATCTTAATATTTAACATAACAAAATATTTTTGCAGCATGTGTAACATTTGTAAGTGACCTTTTTCAGAAAAAATAATAATATTTGGCAGGAAATAATTTAGACAAGAATTGATTGTATCTGTTGGGATTTGACTGAATTATGGACAGTGGGTGTTACTTATTATTATTATTATTATTATTATTATTATTATTATTATTATTATTATTATATTATTATTATTATTTCCCCCAACCATCTTATGTTGGTTATATCAGAGCAGCAGACACAGTGGAAAGGTTGTTTTTTTCTATTACATTTAATGTCATATCTACATATAATAAGCAAATGTACAGTTAAGGTCAAAAGTTTACATCCCCCTTTTGGAATCTGCAAAATGTATTTTACCGAAATAAGAGGGATCATACAAAATGCATGTTCTTGTTTATTTAGTACTGACCTGAACAAGATGTTTCACATAAAAGATGTTTACATATAGTCCACAAGAGAAAATAATAGTTAAATTTATAAAAATGACCCTGGTTAAAAGTTTACATCCCCTTGATTCTTAATACTGTGTTGTTACCTGAATGATCCACAGCTGTGTTTTTTTTATTTTTTTTTATTTTATTTTATTTAGTGATAGTTGTTCATGAATTCCTTTTCTTACTGAACAGTTAAACTGCCTGCTGGAAAAATCCTTCCGTTCTCACAAATTCCTTGGTTTTTCAGCATTTTTGTGTATTTGAACCCTTTCCAACAATGACTGTTTTGAGATCCATCCTTTCACACTGAGGACAACGGAGGGACTCATATGCAACTATTACAGAAGGTTCAAATGCTCACTGATGCTCCAGAAGGAAACACGATGAATTAAGAGCTGGGGGGTGAAAACTTTTTAAATTTGAAGATCAAGGTAAATTTTGTCTTCTGGGAAACGTAAATATCTTCTGTAGCCTCTGAAGGGCAGTATTAAATGATATTTAGGCAAAATAAGAAAAATGTAGCCTACACATATCCATTCTGTTTTCACCCCTGACTCTTAATGCATCGTTTTTCCTTCTGGAGCATCAGTGAGCATTTGAACCTTCTCAGTTGTCCTCAGTGTGAAAAGATGGATCTTAAAATCATACAGTCATTGTTGGAAAGGGTACACAGCTGTGGATTATTTTAGTAAGAACACAGTATTAAGATTCAAGGAGATGTTAAACTTTTGAACCGAGTCATTTTTATAAATTCAAATATTATTTTCTCTTCTTTTATGTGAAATATCTTATCCAGTTCAGTATTAAATAATCAATAACATGTATTTTGTATGATCCCTCTTAGTTTGGTAAAATAATTAACATTTAGCAGATTCTGAAAGGAGGATGTAAACTTTTGACCTCAACTGTATATGGTTAATTTCATATTGTATTTAAGGCTGCAATGATATTCTAGGACTCGGCTTTGTGTTGAAATAAAGTTTTGCATATGAGCTTATTGTTAACATGTATTTGTATATTTAATTCAGCTGTAGTAAGTACATCAATTGTTGTACTACGTTAGTTTGTCAGTTCCTCATGATCAAAGATGTGTAACATGGAATTCATGGTGGTTAGTCACTGCTTCTGAATGGACCATGATTTGTGACAAAAGACATGATTACAAAGGAAGAGCATGTGGTAAAACTAAGAGGGTCACCAGGCAAAAAAATTTGAGGTCACCCACACAAGGATGACTGGGCAGCATCTGAGAGAAGATCATTAGTGTGTGTGCAGGGTGTGGTGTTCAACTTGGGGAATTCTGGGAAGTTACTGAAACTGCCTTATTTTTAACTCATAATGTAGTAAGAAAATGCTGTTCTTAAAGGTATCTACTGTATTTGTTTATCTGTCTGTCTGTTTATTAAGAAGATAATCAATGAAAAGCTTGTGAAGTAATATAACACTCATATTGAAACACATCATGTTTGATTCACTTAATTTCTTCAATCTTATTGGAACTACAAAGTTAAAAGGACACATACCTGTCATTGATGTCCATTTTATGACATCATTACAAGTAGACAAGCACCTTTCCTTTGGCAGAGGTCATGGGAAATGTCAAACAGCCGGTTCTCTTACAGCAAGGACAATTTGTATTTATAGAATGTGAAATAGGAACCGTCATAACTCATGATGGCCAGTGTATTCAACCTCTTGAAATTGCTTCCCAGACTATTTTGTCAGCTGAAATGTTCAAGGTATATTTAAGGCAGTTGCTGTGTTGCAACGTGTCCAGAGGGGCTGAAAAAAAAAAAACTTTTACCATGAGACCAGAGCAAAATCCTCAGTAGAATGTTGATTAGTTCTGGCATAAGCAGTTACGGATCTGCGTATGTGTGTGTGTATGTATAGCAAAGGAAGCAGTTCGACTGGCCACAGACCAGCTACTGTTAAGCAGCCAAAGACGCTTTAACAGGGAGATCTTTGTAGCCATCCGCCCCGGTGCAGCCTGTAAGAGAGGCAGCCATTTGTGTAGGTGATATAGAGGCAGTTGTTTGTATAGTTTACTTGATTTTCATGCTGTGACCTGATATTGGCCAAGCCTGCCAGCCGTACTGTACACTGTAAAACTGTCATTTATGGCTGAGATGTATTATTACTGGTGCCAGTGAAAAATGCTGAAAATGTTCCAACAGGTCAAAGCTTGACTGATGTTGTTTTGCTGTATGCCACCATCCACATGGCATTTTCAACAATCTTCACATAAATGAAATCTAAAATATCTGTAACAGCATTATTTTCAAAGTTTTTTTTTTTTTTTTTTTTTTGAGACTTTTAATCTGGCTTTAATAATCTGAGAGGTAAAACTGTAATCAGAGACCCCATAGTCTTGGAAACCAAAGGGAATTTTAAAAATGTGACTTGAAATGGAAATGAGTACAAAACAAAAACAAAAACTTACAGTAAAAGTGCAAACTGAAAAATAAAATAAAAAAGTGTATGGATTGATATACTGTAAAAGGTAATTGTAATGAGAATCTGGACTAAAATTTGGGGTGGAAAATGAAATGCAAAAAAAAAATTTATATATATATATATATATATATATATATATATGAACTATCACCTGCTTATATTATTTGTGAGCTTCCACCAATTAGAAAACTAGTAAATAAGCTGAAACTGTCTAATTCTAAGACGTGTCGCTCTGACTCTTTCAGAATCACATCTTTCATATTAAAGAATTGTAGGTTACACCTCTTTCCTCTCTTTGAGTCTTCTCATCCGGTTTTCCCTTCCTCCCTCTCTCTCATTCTGAGCATAACTTAGTCACAGCTGTGCATGAAACACCAAACCTCCCTCTTTCTCCATCCCCCTTCCTCTCTCCCTCTCTCTCTCCCTCCCTTTCTTTCATAGTCCATCACTCTCCTCTCAGCATTATGTTGTAAAATCCTTTCAGTTTAGAGGAGTTAGTGTAGTTTGTCTCCTCCGTTCGGATCACTTCTTGGTATGGCACATGGAATACACTCATTTTTATCAGTCAGGCAACTTTGTCACATGGGTTCAGCTTCAGGACGCTCAGAGAACTGCAAGTATTGGCTGCTGGATTTGGGTACGTGCCTCACAGGACAACAACACTGTCAGGACTGAATACAGTAGTCGCAACTCAGTTTAATATAGTGTTGTTTATGTTTATTTAAGAGGTTTCAGTGTATTTAGGAAGTTAAGCATAGTGTATGTTGATATGCAGATCTATAAATTATGTCCAGGGTTTATATTAAGATTCACAGGAGGTGCTTTTACTGCACATCTACAGAGACTAAAAGAAGTAGTATTTATTTTACATTCAAATTAGATTATTCCATTTATTCATCAGTAATTTTCATTACTCATGGCATGTAAAAATTAAAATTGGTCAAAATTTATTGAATGTTTATTGAAGATTCTATTGAATGTTCTTCATATTAATTTAGTTTCTACATTTTCACTACAGTTAAAAAAAAGCTAATTTTCTACAGGAGTTGATTCTAAGCTGACAAAGTTGTCGCATTTAAATTGAATAGATTAATGACATTACTTTGATGTATTCATTTATTTAAATATACTTTAAAATGCAATTCATATACAAATTAGGAAAAAAAGATAATGTTTTTTTTTATGGTGATCTACTTAATTAAAATGCAGTTGAATATTTTGGAAAGCATGAAATCAGAAATGTCAGGGAGATAGAACAGAGATAAGAAAAAAATCTTATTAAAACAATTTTATTTTTTAAAACACATTATTGCGTACTTTATCATGGTATTTTATAATTTAATACAATTAAATTTAATAAAAATACATTTATATATTTAAAATGTATGAATATACCACAAATCCCCCTGACTTTGTGTCAAGGACGACAAATTAGTTTGAACTTTATATGATAAGACAAAATTAGTTAAGTTTGTTATGTGAAAACTGACTGAATATGATTGAATAGTTCACAAAAATAAATAAATAAGCAAAAAATGTATATGTAAAAATGTTTTGGAATATAATTGTTAAAATGTACAATAACCCAGTGTTTTTAATGGGTTATTAGTTTTGCTTTAGTACACCACAGATAACATTTTTAAGATAAAAGAAAAATAAAGTTGTTTTTTTCATAACCTTATGAATTCATCATAAATACAGTGAGTACATTTATACTTGGCACCTTTTAAATTATTTTTCCTTTTTGTATTGTTAACATGTTTGTTGTTTGTCATTGACCCTAGCATAGGAATAGGAATTTATGATGGTGTTTATATTTGACTTTTGTACACAGATTGATTTAGATGTTACAGTATGTTGGTGATTATGTGTTCTGGGTCAGGGCTGTGCTTGTATACAGTCTGGGAAGTCTCTGTACCCCTAATAAAGGTTGCTATGCACATGCAGCAAAACATTGTGAAACTTGTGGATGTATTGTGAGCGAGTCTTTATTATTAATTCAGACATCAGAGACTCTTAGTGAAACAGACTAGATTATTCCGCTTAGAGTTCCTATAAATATGAATAAAGTTAATTTCTAAATATCACCCATCAGTCCATGAAGTGAGAGATTCAAAATATGAGAAAGCATCATTTTGTCACACCTCAAGCATGTGTTATCACATCCCTTCCTAATTAATGAACGTTACCTCAGTTGGCACGGAGAGTGTTTTTAAAAATAGTTTGTCAAGTTGACTGTAATATTTAAAATCTGTTTATATATGATTTATATCTGGTATAATGTACAAATTACTGTAAGGTTCATATGAGGGGATAGTCGGACAAATGCACAGTGTCCAGCACAGGGCTCATTTCTGTGGCGCTGAAGGCTCGGTTTGTTCAGGTGTGAATTTAGCGACAGAGCAGAAGGAATGAATTACAGAACTGCAAACACACATACCACATTCATCACACCCAAAAAATCATAGATGTAGATAATCATTTTCAATTATTATGCTCTTATGTACAAGTTTTCCAATCAGAGAAATTTGTATAAAAATATTCTGTTGTGGAACAGTTTATATCCTGCTATGAAGGCTGTCAAACACACACACATACACACACACTTTCTAAATTGTTACATTTTGTGCTTTGACATGGGAATTGACGCAGTCGTCACTTTGTTCATCATTCTGTTGTTCACTTTGTTTGAGTTTGTTTACCAGGTGTAGCTGTATGTGTGTGTGTGTGTGCGTGCGTGCGTGCGTGCGTGCGTGCGTGTGTGTGTGTGTGTGTGTGTGTGTGTGTGTGTGTGTGTGTGTGTGTGTGTGTGTGTGTGTGTGTGTGTGTGTGTGTGTGTGTGTGTGTGTGTGTGTGTGTGTGTACCTGGTATTCATCACGTTGTGGGGACCAAATGTCCCCACAAGGATAGGAATACCAGTAGATTTTGACCTTGTGGGGACATTTCTCAGGTCCCCATGAGGAAACAGGCTTATAAATCATGCACAATGAGTTTTTTTGATGAAGTAAAAGTGTGCACAATCTCCTGTGAGGGCTGGGTTTAGGTGTAGGGTAGGTGTAGGGTGATAGAAAGTACGGTTTGTACAGTATAAAAACCATTACGCCTATGGAATGTCCCCATAAAACATGTAAACCCAACATGTGTGTGTGTGTGTGTGTGTGTGTGTGTGTGTGTGTGTGTGTGTGTGTGTGTGTGTGTGTGTGTGTGTGTGTGTGTGTGTGTGTGTGTGTGTGTGTATTTTTGGCAAATACACTGAGTGTGAACTATGACAGATGGGTCACACTAGGGTCAGCCGCTTTAATATACTGCCCAGAGTGAAGGGAAAAACTACTGAGAGCAAGGCAGCTGAGAATTCATACAGTGAAAACTAGAAGATAGATGTAAGATAGATTTATATAAAAGTGACAGTCAATAAAGATCTATTTATTAGCTCTTGATTTTTCCACTCCTCCCCTGAATTTGTTAATCAGAAGCCTTGAAGGTGTTTCTTCTCCACATCAGTAGACTGAAGGGAATATTTTATGCAAGCTTTATGTAAGGACATATTCTCTAAGCAGAGCAAGGTCTTTTAAGAGGGTTTTGCAGTTTCAGTTTTGAAGAGGGCGGAAAACAGAAACCTCTCTGAAGTGAAAAGTAGAGCTGCGATTTGCATCACTATAGAGTCACTTTGTGGTGAGAAAAGAACGCTCACGCTCTCAAACTCCACAGTACGCCTCAGAATAATTAATATCTGATAGTCAGATTTGACTTTTTATAATACTAATTTGACTAGTTATAATGCAGTAAACTGTGGTGACATGGCGGTAATTCTGTTTTGAGAAATGACTATGTAGAGCGGCCTCAGAAATATTTAAATGTCTTTGTGATGTATAAAATAAATGTGGCAAATGGCATTTATTTAAAAAAATCATAATATTAATGACAACAACAACAACAATAATAATGCAAGCACACTTTTATAAATAAAATATATCACATGAAGAAAGTTGTTAGGTTTTAAATTCTGAAAGTTACAATCATATATTGTTCAATTGTCCTATTATGCTCTTTTTCAAAGTCTTTATTTTTGAGGGTGTACTAGAACATGCTCTCATGCTTGGTGGTTCGAAAAATGCATTATTTTTCACACATCATTTACAAATGGCTTGATTAGTTCCGGTTGGCCCACCTTCTGAAAATCCAAATGTGTTGTGATTGGTTAGCTGTCCCAGTTTGGTGTGATTGGCGAACAGCTTAGATGGCGTTTCAGTACTGCCATGCCGCTTGCCAAAGCAGCAGGTTTCATCTGTTACCTTATAGTTAAGGATATATTAAGGTATAGTTGACACTACAGGAGTGTTGGGTCTTATCGTCAGCCTGCCAGATCGCCGATACATGATATTATCATGATAGTTTATTTCATCATTTACATACTTAGTTTCATTGCCAGAAACCAAGCATTTGATAGCAAAATATTGCAGTTAATAATGAAGTTTAGACAGACTGACAGACAAGCAGACAGATGGCAAGAGGGAGGGAAAGAGATATAAAGCTTGTGAATTACCTCTCCGAGTCTGTGCGTCTCTCAAAAGAGATCAACAGCAGTGTATCTACTAATAGTGAAACTTTAAGTTCATTGTCTTCAAGACCATGCTGTTGTTACCTTGCGTGTGATAACTGTCATGTATTTTTTAAGTTGTTAATCACCAGATCAGCGCTAACAACATTAGCGCGTATGCTAACGTGTGCTAAACTGTATGTGTGTGTGTCTGTAAGGGAGAGAGTATGGGAGAAATAAAGTATGTGCTTTCCGTACATAATAAAACGTAATTTTGTGGCAAAAACATGGAAATAATCTGTCGTTTTATCCTATTGTTTAATGTGTTTATTTGTTTGGCCAATGGCAATGGTTGTGGATTTTGGTTATTTTGCTGTTTTAGGCTGTAAGGACCTTTGAAATAACTGAAATTGTGTGGCGAAGTGATATAGACATTCACATCGATTAAGTGTTGCCTGGAACTACGTTCGCCGTGCGTTTCCCTGAAAATAATCGTCAGCCAATCAGATTCAACCATTTAACGGCCCCGTAGTATAACATGACAATAATTGAATAAAAACATTGTAAGTTACTAATTATAATGCTTACATTTTCTTACCCTGATAGCACACGTACATCTCGGAGATGTCTATTTGACGTCTGCATTTACATCTGCAAGATGTAGTTTGCTCATCTGCAATACATCTTTTGAATGTTTCCTATTAGATGTCAAATAGAAGTCTATTAGATGTCTTTAAGATATTTATGATTTAGAATGTATGTAAAACTGACATCTTACAGACGTCTGGCAGATGTTTGTACACAGCAGATGTTTTCCAGTTAAAGAGATCTTTAATAGACATCTTGTAGACGTACGTGTGCTATCTGGGTAGTTATTCAGAAAGCAGCTACAGAAATCGAGCAATGAACATTAACACTATCAGCATCAAGAGCTATCACTATCAGAGCGCAACCACTATTAGTCATTGCTGGTGTTTATACCAGCCGTCCATAGCTCGTTGAAGCATCCCAGAAGCGCTCTTCGTGCTGCATCGCTAAAGTTAGGCTAATTCCCCACCTTGTCCCTACCCACCCCCCAACCATTATAATTTCCGTAGGCGGGATTTATTTGAATTATATTGTAATGAGCTTTGTGACATCATAACTTCCGGATACAATGTTGTGTAGTCCAAACAAGCCGTTGGTTGTAGTTCTTGAAAAGGGATTTTTTTTTAAACGAAATATCTCACTTTGGAGTGGACTTTGAGATTTGTAACTTTGTAGATCTTTTGTATGCCTAAACATATGCACCACACACTGACTAAAATTCAAAAAGTGAAAAAGCATAATAGGACCTCTTTAATAAATAATTTGTATAAATGCACAGCTATGAACCCTCTTTGTTGAGTTCTGAGTTCTGCTAAAAGTCTTTTCAGCAGTTCTATAAAATGAAAACACTGACTAGGACCGGCAAGCCATGTAAACATCACTTCTCTCTTTATTTCTCTCTCTCTGCCTCTTTCTTTGAAGACACGCTCTCAGTCTCCAGTAATGAAGGAGGACTTTCGGGCAGTGCCACGCTGCAGCCGGGTCATTTGCAGAGCTCTCCTGGACCCAAACGGCCTGGAAATACTCTGCGCAAATGGCTGACCAGCCCTGTCAGACGGCTCAGCAGTGGTAAAGCAGACGGCCATGTGAAGAAACTTGCACACAAGCACAAGAAGAGTCGAGATGTCCGCAAGAACGCAGACGCTGGTTCACAGAAAGACTCAGATGACAGTGCCGCCACACCACAAGATGAGACCATAGAGGAGGTTAGTGACCAGAACACCCTTTTTTGCTTTAACGCACACAGTTTTAATCAGGTTTATTAGCTTTATTAAACTGCCTGTATCTTTCTAGTAACCCTTCAGACCTTGATTAGCTTGTTCAGGTGTGTTTGATTAGGGTTGAAGCAAAACTCTGCAGGGCTGTGGTTCTCCAGGACCAATGTTCACATCACAACCACTGGTCAGCCATTTTCAATTGTGATAATAAGTTACTTTAGCATCAAATGAGCATATTAGAATGACTTTTGAAGGATCATGTGAAACTAAAGGAGTGGAGTAATGGCCGCTGAAAATGTAGCTTTGCCAGTACATTTTTACATACAGTAAAATAGAAAGCATGTTAAATTGTAATGACATTCACAACACATTATACATGCTTCTTCGACTTCTGCTTCTTCGACTTACACTTCTTTGACTTCTGCTTATTCGACTTTTTCTTTGACTTTTGCTTCTTCTACTTATACTTCTGCATCTTCGACTTTTTCTTTGATTTCTGCTTCTTCGACTTACTCTTCAGTTTCTTCTATGACTTTTGCTTCTTCGACTTATTCTTTGACTTCTGCTTCTTTGACTTTTTCTTTGACTTCTCCTTTGACTTTTTCTTTGACTTCTGCTACTTGGACTTATTCTTCTACTTCTTCTATGACTTCTACTTCTGCACATTCAATGTTTTCTTCTTCTACTTCTACGATTTCTGCTTCTTCGACTTTTTCTTCAAGATCTGCTCCTTCAAATTTTTCTTTGAATTCTGCTTCTTCGAATTCTGAAACTTCTTCTCTGACTTCTGCTTCAACTTTTTCTTTGACTTCTGCTTATTCGACTTCTGCTTCTTCAACTTCTGCTTGTTCGACTTTTTCTTCGACTTCTGTGAATCTGTTTTCTCTTTTTTTTGTGTGTATACATTCTCAAGAAAGACTTGTGACATTAAGATCCACTTGAGGTGGTACAAAACTAAACTTTAAAACTTAATTTTATGTTAGACAAGTATCTAGCACTTATAATAGATCCCAAAAAAGCGATCTATAAAAAATGGTAAAGTTTGCAGTATTAATGAAAAGTGCTTAAAAGTGCCCTTTTGCAGCAGTGAATATGGTTAAAACAGCTCCCAGATGAGTGAATATATATGGTAGTTTGTTAGTTGCCATTCATGTCCCGGTAAATGCATTTGGTAAATGTAGCGTTCTATCTGTTTTTAAGTGTATGATTTGAAAGTGTTTTTCATGTCTTACGGTTTCCAGTGTTGAACAGTTATAAATACAGTGCAACTCTTTCACTGGAGCTATTTTGGTATAAAAATGTGCCACAGCTGCCAAGGTGAGCTTAACGGTGTTTATCTCTCTTTACTTTTTCCTTTCTCTTTCTGGCTTCCTTCTGTCCTCACAGAGGATGAGAAATGAGGGATTGAGCAGTGGCACTCTGTCTAAGTCTTCCTCCTCAGGGATGCAGAGCTGTGGTGAGGAGGAGGGAGAGGAGGGGCCAGACTCGGTTCCCCTGCCGCCCCCTATGGCCATTCAACAGCACAGCCTTCTGCATCAGGACTCACAGGAGGACAAGGTAAATGCCAGTGACTAGAAAATAACTTTGTTGAAATATATATTTTTAAATCATCATTATATCATTATTGATTTGTTTTGAGATTTTATGCTTTAGGCCGATGAATACATGGTTTTTCTTTAAGTCAACATGAAATCAGACCCTGTATGCTGTTATAACATATTCCTGGTCTTATTGTGCTCATATTCTCTTGAGGGTAAACTTGACTTTCAGTGTCCATGTGCTGGTCAAAAAGACCAACAAAGGCACATGCAAGCTCTGTTTTAGGGAGAGAACAGTTCTCCACAACCCAATTCAAATTTTGTATTCAGGTCTGGCTACGCCTACTTTCAGCGATTCAATCAGTACCTTGCAGATCAAAGCTCACCCAAAATTTCCTCAGGGACTGTTTTATTCAGAAGAATGTCACATTGTGGATGTAAAATCTGTTGTCTTTATGGTTTCATGCTGACTTCATGTTGACCCCATGATGATAGTTTAGAAGTTCTCTGATAGGCCTCTCTAACTGCTGTCTTGTTTCTCTTTGTTTCTTAATGTTCTCCAACATTATGTTGATTTCTGTTCTGCCTCTGTTTTGTCTCAGTTTCCTTATCTCTCTATGTAGTCTTCTCTCATCCAGCATTCTCCTTCTCTTTCCTTATTTTCCAGTCATTTTTTTAAACTTTTATACCTCATCCTCGTTGTATATTTTCCTTCTTGTCCATTAATTTATTGGAATACTCCACATGTCATCAGTTGTGCTTTGCAAAAATGTATTTATTGAGGCACAGAAACTGATCCTATTCAGTAGCATTTCTAAAAATGTGAACTTCTGACTGTAATAGACTGAGAAAGCCCTTGACCTTGTCTGTGACCTTTCATGTGCCCTTTAATGGAGTATTCAGGAGTGTGTACAATCACATGTGATGGGCCATGTGTGCACTTACTCTTTACCCTTTAAACTTTACTCTTTACCCTTTAAATAACCTAAATCTTTCAAACCAAAGTTCCTACTTCCAATTCCCCTATTTATGCCCCCACCACTCTGAATTCAGCCCCTGATTGGCTGGCGAATACAGAAACCACACCCATTGCTATATTTGGACTGGAATGTTTCCACCTTCAGTGTCAGAACACTACAATGGTGAGCATCATTGCAGGTTCACATAATAAATGGATATTGAAGTCTATAGTGACTTTATAAGTGAACTATAGTTCATTCAACTATGCAGCCATAACCAAAATGTCACAGCTCTTAATGGACTAGGCCTCATGGAAAAATAAAATTATAATAAAAAAATAAATAAATGAATAAATAAAAAGACATGTAGCCCAGTTAGTATCCCAAAAAAGCGATCTATAAAAAATGGTAAGACTAAAGTTTGCAGTATTAATGAAAAGTGCTTAAAAGTGCCCTTTTGCAGCAGTGAATATGGTTAAAACAGCTCCCAGATGAGTGAATATATATGGTAGTTTGTTAGTTGTAGTTTAAAGTGATTTGTGAACAATGCATTTTAACAATTAGAGGTATAAATACAGATCTGATTAGAACATCACTGGATCTTATGCTGTTGCAATGCATTACTACAGTCACAAATATTAAATTAATAGTATAGATTAGACTCTAAATGAAATCAGCTGATCAGATCACTACATGACAATATCATTGACATCAGCAAATAGCCAACATCATCTAAGCACATTTTCTCTTGTTGTTTTTGCCATAACAAACATAGTTACAGCAGCTAGGAAAGAGCATTGAATCATGAGTCAAATTGCCTAACTAAAGCAAACGCTTTTCACCATAATGGTGACATTAAACCAAACTATTACTTTCAAATAGACATCAATATCTACACCTCTGTTAATCTCAATAAAAACTTGTCTAAATGTATAACAGAAATAAAGTCTGGTTTATAAGTGAAGCTGGTAATGCAGTTTTTCACATTCAACCAAAAGTCCACATCTAGTGTGATGGGAAGCTTAGAATGTTAGAGGATACTGTTCTAACAATGTTATCAATAAACATTTTTAAAATGCTTTTAGATAATGTTATCCTACCTTTTAGCAGAACATTCTGGTAACTAAAATAAAACGTTCCACTGAAAACATTCCCAAAACATTAAACATTGCTAGATGGTAGGGCATTGAACATGCAAACTAGACATCACTGAATGTAACACCAACAATAAATTGATAAAACAATACACAGTGTAAACCAGCCTAAGGTCTTGCTTTTTTTTTGTTTTGTTTGGTTTTGTGATAGATTTCTGGACATTGTTATTTTTATTTATTTTTTTTTTCTGTAGGCTACCTCCCGTCTATCTGCACGTCCCAGCAGTTCAGAGACACCAAGTGCAGCTGAGCTGGTGAGCGCCATTGAGGAACTCGTCAAGAGCAAAATGGTAAGAGATCACAGAGGTGTAGGAGGAGATCACAGTATGAGTATCTTTTCACATTGACTGTTTTTGTATTGTTCACTTTTTCTGTCTCAGAATCTGGAGGACAGGCCTAGTTCTCTTCCTGTTGAGCGAGGAGATATCAGTAGTCCTTCCTGCAACCCATCGGATAACTCCCTCCTGTCTTCCTCCTCTCCCATTGACGAGATGGACGAACGCAAGACTGGCTTCCTCAAGAGACGACAGTGCGTTCCTCTCTTATTTTCCTTAAATATTTGTTTTATAAGCTCTCTAAAACACATAGTAGTTGTATGGCCACACCAAAATTCGCAATTAATCTCGTGTGGAACGTTTAAGTGACTGACTTTGAAACATGAATTATGTCAGAGCTTCCAAGCATTTCTCAACACAAGTGTCAATGTTTTGACCTCTACACAAAAAGTGCTGCAGAGGTTCGGAGAGGTATCACAGAGGTTTTGGGTTAGCTGATATGGTACAAAAATACAAAAAAGAGTTGTTCTGACTGTAATACATTGTAGAAAGTAAAAAGTACTCACCAGCGACTCTTTTAATGACTCCATACTGCCTTGGAGTGCTCTTGTTTAATTTAAATCAGTTCAAGATCTGGTTCAAGGCAGGTACAGGATCATGTAATATATTTTTGATACTGTACATTACGATATGCCACTCAAATAGTCTTGTAATTATTGTGTTTGCTTTAAAAGGTCAGCAGCAAAGTGAATTGACACTGAAATAGTTTGAACTTTGAGCTTCTCTGAGCTTCTCAGACTTTACATTGAGTTAATTTAGCTTCAAGGTTCATTCCATAGAGTTTGGTGCATTGAGGAACACTGACGTGAGTCATTTGAAAAGGCATAGACAGCATTGACTCCTATAGAATACTATAATAAGCATACAAAATGTGTAGCACACTCAAATATTGGGTACATTTTAAATAGATTTCTTAAATAGAAATGTTTTACATGTTTCTTTTGACTCCATTTTGCCATTTTGAATTGTTCTTTGATTTGAATGTGAATTTAATTTTCAGCTATGTACTGTTGGAACTGGTGGAGACAGAGAGAGACTATGTGAGAGACCTTGGTGCAGTCGTGGAGGTGGGCTTATATTCAGTTCTTTTAACGAATACCGCAGTGAGATCACTATGGTGACCGCATGCAACTGAACACGTTCATTCAAGTAATAATAATTGGCAGCTGCTGTCAGGGTTGAGTTCTGTTTGTTCAGTGGTCACTCTATCTTTTGAGGAGTTACATAACAGTTGTGTTGTGAATTGATCACATGATTTGTTTGACTGTTAAGAGTGTCTTCATGGTAACCATACTGATGTGTTCTGGCACCTGCAGGGCTACATGAGCAGGATGAAGGAGGAGGGTGTACCGGACGACATGAAGGGCAAAGATAAGATCGTCTTTGGGAACATTCACCAGATTTATGACTGGCATAGAGAGTATGTGAAAGTGGCTACTTTAATTCTATTCTCGTAAATACCACCAAGGCCCCCTACTCTTATTTCCTGTCTTTAATGTTACGTCTCTCATCTTTGTAGCTTCTTTCTTGGTGAACTAGAGAAGTGCTTGGAAGACCCTGATAGACTTGCACCTCTGTTTATCAGACAGGTATGAAATGATTCATTTTGGGGTTTGGCAGATATCATAAAAATTGTGTACCATATTTATTAAAAGAAAGAATGAAAAACAAAGCAAAAGAAAACAGAAGAAAATATATTCTATTCTTTGTTATCATCATAAAAAGTATTAAACTTTACATTACAAGAGAATTATCCAAACTGTATAAAAGTGGTGGGTAGACAATTTAATATGTAATCATGTAATTCATAAAAATAACTGTAATATGACTGAGCATTTTAAAATATAATATAGTTTAATTACAAGTACTTAATCCTTAATACATACAGCGTGCTCACATAAAGCAATATGTATACTATACTGCTCGACTGCAAAATTAACTATATTATCTCTTAGCTTTTTTACATAGCATTGGATATATAAGTGTTTAATTTTATCCACATACAGTGAGGGAAAAAATTATTTGATCCCCTACTGATTTTAGTATGTTTGCCCACTGACAAAGAAATGATCAGTTTATAATTTTAATGGTAGGTTTATTTGAACAGTGAGAGACAGAATAACAACAACAAAAAAATCCAGAAATACGCATTTCAAAAAAGTTGATTTGCATTTTAATGAGTGAAATAAGTATTTGATCCCTTATCAATCAGTGAGATTTTTGGTCCCCCGGTGTCTTAAAGGGAGTGCTCCATAATCTCAGTTTGTTACCTGTATAAAAGACACCTGTCCACAGAAGCAATCAATCAATCAGATTCCAAACTCTCCACTATGGCCAAGACCAAAGAGCTGTCCAAGGATATCAGGGACAAGATTGTAGACCTACACAAGACTGGAATGGGCTACAAGACCATCGCCAAACAGCTTGGTGAGAAGGTGACAACAGTTGGTGCAATTATTCACAAATGGAAGAAAAAACAAAATAACTGTCAGTCTTCCTCAGTCTGGGGCTCCATGCAAGATTTCACCTTGTGGAGTTTCAATGATCATGAGAACAGTGAGGAATCAGCCCAGAACTACATGGGAGGATCTTGCCGATGATCTCCAGGCAGCTGGGACTATAGTCACCAAGAAAACAATTGGTAACACACTACGCCGTAAAGGACTGAAATCCTGCAGAGAACCTTCTTCCCTCAGCCAGGGCATTGAAAATGGGTTGTGGATAGGTATTCCAGCATGACAATAACAATCAATAAAGGTGTGGCTCATGAACAATAACATTAAGGTCCTGGAGTGGCCTAGCCACTAGCCCATAGAAAATCTGTGGAGGGAGCTGAAGGTTGCCAAATGTCAGCAGAGGATCTGCAAAGACGAGTCGGACAAAACCCATCCAGAGATGTGTGCAAACCTGCTGGCCAAGAAATGTCTGATCTCTGTGATTGCCACCAAGTACTAAGTCATGTTTTGCGAAGGGTCAAATACTTATTTCACTCATTAAAATGCAAATCAATTTATAACTTTTTTGAAATGCATTTTTCTGTATTTTTTTGTTGTTATTCTGTCTCTCATTGTTCAAATAAACCTACCATTAAAATAATAGACTGATCATTTCTTTCTCATTGGACGAATGTATAAAATCAGCAGGGGATCAAATAATGTTTTCCCTCACTGTAGCAACTGCCTGATATATATAACTGTCTGTCAATACAATGCAAGTCAATGTTGTTTTGGACCCCACTGACTTTTATTGTATGAGCAAAAGATTTTTATTTAAATACCTTTTTTGCATTTCACAGAATAACAACATACATGCATGTTAAGAATGCCTTGAGGGCACTAAAAAAGTGGTCAATATGTGATATATACAATAGATTAGTGAAGAGTTTAAACATAGCCGTTAGTACATTGTTGTATTTTAGCACAACTGAAAAGCCAATCAGGGTGATTATACAAGGACAGGAACTAATAATTTTTTTGAGTCTTGGTACGATGAGTAAGTTTTGACCTTCTTTGTCTAAAATTTTGTTTTGGCTACAGGAACGAAGACTGCACATGTACATTGTGTACTGCCAAAACAAGCCCAAATCAGAGCACATTGTTTCAGAGTACATTGACACGTATTTTGAGGTAAGACTCAAGTCGCTGCCTACATCCTGTCTGACATTTAAACATGAGTCATAAAAAGACAGACTCATAACTACACTATCTCATCTCTTCTTTATATCTTCGTCAGGATTTAAAACAGAGGTTGGGCCACAGGCTACAGATCACAGATCTACTGATTAAACCAGTGCAGCGGATCATGAAATACCAGCTTCTGCTGAAGGTCAGGCAGAGACATTTCATTAGTAATGTAGTCATTCCTTCCAGTACCACTGACCCATCTTTTTGTAAAGAATAGACGTTGAGAAAAGATCATTATCTTCCAACATAAATGAATGTTTCTTATCATTGTTCTGGTTGCTTAATTTTAGGATTTTCTCAAGTTCTCCAAAAAGGCTGGTTTGGAAACTGTGGAAATAGAGGTAAGGGTATTTGTTAAGACATGGATTAGTATTTAACTTTGACACGTGTCTCATCCAGCACTATTTATGCTACAAATATGAATGATACTCAAATTATGCAGCTTGAGTAAAAATGTTGCTAACTGTATGACATTTCAATCAGGCTTAATCTGATTGAAGTCTCAATTTATGCCTCAGTTTATGCCTAGTAGATGATAAAACATTATTCATATTACATCTGTAACCAGAGCCATATTTACAGACTTGAATTTTATAGGCATAAAGGTGGGAACCTTTGTCTTGGGTTACCAAACCACTTAGCAACACCTTAGCAATCCCATACAGCACCTTAGTATTATGGTGCAAATTTTACAGACACGCACCAGTCATGTTTTCTTCAGAAAGTTTAAAAATGTAGCTCTAATATATACATATATATGCTCTCTCACAGAAAGCGGTAGAGGTGATGTGTGTTGTTCCAAAACGCTGCAATGACATGATGAATGTTGGACGCCTCCAAGGATTTGATGTAAGACGCATTTCTAGTGTATTTTTAGTGTAATTTTAACTGTTCTGAGGACTGAGAATTGTTTATTTTGTTATGTATGTGTTTAGGGCAAAATTGTAGCCCAGGGAAGACTGCTTCTGCAAGATACCTTCCTGGTCTCAGACCAGGATGGTGGTCTCCTTTCCCGCATGAAAGAGAGGCGCGTCTTTCTCTTTGAGCAGATAGTTATCTTCAGTGAACCTCTGGATAAAAAGAAGGGCTTCTCCATGCCAGGCTATCTGTTTAAGAACAGCATAAAGGTGTGTAGACTAAACCACTGCTGTAGAAAACACTGCTCAAGAGACAGTATGAGAAGTAAAAACATTTATCTCTTGTCTCTCTCTCTGCAGGTCAGTTGGTTAGGTCTAGAAGAGAGTCCTGACAATGACCCTTGTAAGTTTATTTTGACCTCAAGGTCATCAACTGGCAGTACAGAGCACTATGTCCTCCATTCCTCCAACCGGGTGGTTTGCCAGGCCTGGATCCAGCAGATCAGCAGCATCCTGGAGAACCAGAGAAACTTCCTCAATGGTAACACAGTTTTAGACTTTCCAAAAAAGTCACAAGATGGGATGATAGAGGTTAAATATATGTTAGCTAGAAGTTGGTAGGTGTGAAACCACATAAACTATTAACCAACACCAAGTCAGTGGCCTAACCTCATTCTTCTTTACTGGAATTGTCCACGTAATATGTAAACTACCATAAATGTTTACATCAGAGGTGTCCAATCTTGCTTTTGGAGGGCCAAAATCCTACAGAGTTTAATTCTGACCTGCCCCAACCAGCTTGCTTGGAAGTTTCTTGCATGCTGAAGACAATAATTAGCTGGTTGAGATTGGAGCTAAATAGCAGAATAGTGGAACTATGGAGGATAGGACATCCCTGCTTCAAATAAAATTATAAGATAATTTGAAGATAATTCTGCAAAAATGGGGCAGCTAAGGTCAGCTAGTTTTCCAACAACTGATTGTGTGATTAGTAGAGCTGCCCTCGACCAAAGATTTTTCTGGCCGACTAGTAGTCGTTCATTTAAAGCATTAGTCAACCATTAGTCGCATGTTTATTAATAAACCATATAAATCATAATAATGAGCCTTTAATTGCCTACATAGCCTAATAAGTGCTCCAGCGCAAGCAATAAAAGTTTGCCACACCGTACCGGCAAAAGTAATGATTATGAAACAAGTATACTGCATTAACGTTTTATTAACTTATTGATAAATTATTTCTTAAGCTGAAAAAAAGAAAGCACTAAAGTCAGCGACACTGACTCATCATCTCTGCAATAGTGGATATTGGATTACAATAGTATCATATGGATTACATAATCTGAGAATATTTGTTTTCTATTTGAATTGGTTCATTTAAAAGTGGACATTTCACTCTGTATAGATATATTTTCATGTCTGTAAGGCAAGTATACACAGAGTTTCGAAGTTTCGCACTTAAGTTCACAGAGACCGAGATGGCAGAAAGTGCATGCTGTTTGCTTTCATTATTTTACTAAAGTGCAACATTTTGTTGTTATTCTGCACAGAAATAAACGTAAAGTCTTTACAGATTCAAAAGATGTATTACTTTTATTTGTATGTCCAAAAATTATGTATTTTATAAGCAAGTGACCCATATCTGTCATGCAGTGAGCATGCTACTGTTCAGATTCCACACTTCGCACAGACACTTCAATAGTGCACATTTTTTTAGGTTAACATTAGATTGAGCTGCTATGTAAAGTTGCTACAACATACATCTTTCAGATGAAAAGCCACATTTGAGATAGATAAATGATAGGTGAGCATTTGGATGTCCTGCCCGATGTATTGTATTAACATGTGACTTTTTCTGCGACTAAGCGACTAAAAAAAATTTGGTCGACCAAGCCTCTTTTTGTTGACTAATGTTTAGTTGACTATTAGAGGGCAGCCCTAGTGATTAGTGATGTCAACTAGGTTTAATCGTTAGGACAACTTAGAACAGTATTAAAAACATTCAGATATTTCACTTTTAAGACCATCTAATCATTTAGACCAGGGGTCCCCAAACTTTTTTCTGAGAGGGCCAAATAATTTTCTTTTCTTTAATGGGGGGCCAGGTCGGTTTATAAAAGAAAATTCCATGGGGCGGACTGACTACTAGTATTATTTTTATTTTATTATGATTTTACCTGTATTTATTATACCTTTTAATGCTAGAATAGTTCATTATTTTGTTATGCACCAGAGACAAATGATCATTTCCTTTTAAAATATATACAGGTGCATCTAAATAAATTAGAATGTCATGGAAAAGTTTATTTATTTCAGTAATTCAACTCAAATTGTGAAACTTGTGTATTAAATAAATTTAATGCACACAGACTGAAGTAGTTTAAGTCTTTGGTTCTTTTAATTGTGATGATTTGGCTCTCATTTAACAAAAACCTACCAATACACTATCTCAACAAATTAGAATATGGAGACATGCCAATCAGCTAATCAACTCAAAACACCTGCAAAGTTTCCTGAGCCATCAAAATGGTCTCTCAGTTTGGTTCACTAGGCTACACAATCATGGGGAAGACTGCTGATCTGACAGTTGTTCAGAAGACTAGCATTGACACCCTTTACAAGGAGTCTAAGCCACAAACATTCATTGCCAAAGAAGCTGGCTGTTCACAGAGTGCTGTATCCAAGCATGTTAACAGAAAGTTGAGTGAAAGGAAAAAGATGCACAACCAACCGACAGAACCGCAGCCTTGAGAGGCGTGTCAAGCAAAATCGATTCAAAAACTTCACAAGGAATGGACTGAGGCTGTGGTCAAGGCATTAAGAGCCACCACACACAGACATGTTTCACCTCAAATGCTATTGAATCGTTTTGACATCGCTCTGAATTTTCTAGCTGGCTCGCTCATCACCTGTTCAATCACGATGACACATTACGTTGAATGTACCATTCTGTTGGTGAATTTAACAAATAATTAGGCTATGTTAATAACTAAGGAAAATTTTAGTTCAAAAGCCAATCTTTATTTCAAATACCGACATGATATAAGTAAAACATATATTTTCAAAATATGTCTCTGGCAATGTTCAGAGGGCCGGTCCAAATGTGGGGGGACCCCTGATTTAGACAATCCAGTGACTAGTTATTTTTTAAAAATATGTTGTTTGAAGACCATTATTGTTCACATGTTTTCTCTTTGACTTTACTTTTAACACTATATCCACCAAAAAATGTCTTTTAGGACTGTGTTAGTATTTACACTTACCTCTTGTTGTCTTCTTAGCACTGACTTCACCAATTGAATACCAACGGAACCATGTTGGGGCAAGCGGTCTGGGTGGACCCAGCAGCAGTGGACTTCCGGGGGGTAGCAGCAGCTCTGCCATGGGTCCCAGCTGTGGCTCTCGGTCCCGAGCTTCCCGAATCCCTCAACCTTCTTCTCGTCTCCCCCAACCTGTTCAGCATCACCATGCCCCCACCCCAGATGACCGCACTTCAGGTACGTGTCCTCTTCCTGACCAGGACCTAAACGGTGAGGTCCCTAGGATGCGGGTTCTGGAGAGCCCCTTGAAGGAGCTACGTGAGGATACCCAATCAGGGACACCCATTCCAAGAGCCACAGTCGCACCCCTGTCTCTCACCCTAACAAAGCCCCGTCTCCGAGTCCCCTCGCCCATTCTCTCCCCTTTGAATCCTCAGAACTTTACAGTCCAGAAAGGCTCCCCGTTTTGGGCCTCAAAGCCAGTCTCACCTACTGGCAGGCCCGGCTCTTACACAGAGCAGAGTGACACGTTGAGTCGCAACCAGTGTCAGACTCGCAGGCACTCCACCCACAGTAAGGAGTTGGACCGCATCAGTACTTGCTCCTCCACCAGTGAGCAGTCCCTGCATTCCACTCACAGCAATGGGGTAAGAGCCAAACTCTAGATCCTGGTTTCAGTGAAGCCTAGTCCTGCTTCACCTCCACCTCCAGCTTCATACTAACCCGCTGGGGTATATGTGCGTTGTCCTGGAACTAAAAGAGGATTCTCACAGGCTCTTGTGGATATTAACTGGCCTGGTTTGAATGTGCTGAGCAACTAACAATGTACACTGTTAACCAGGATAACTACTTCAGAGTTTCTCAGAAACTCTGTACATCCGTTGACTATCTCTGCTGATTCTATCTGCTCTGAACTGGCAGGATTTTCTTCCTCTAACTGCCTGAGAAGACCTAATACACAAGCATCAGGAGCACGTGAACCAGCCAACTAACAATTACTAACACTTTTTTCTTTTTAACCTGCTTATGACTTTTTTGAAAGATTTCAAAAATGCTTTTAAGACATTCTGCTTAAAAACCATCTTGAGGGCTGTTAAGGCCCCATAAAATCCTGCGCTGATTGTGCTGACAATAGTCTACGATTGAAAAGGAAATGTGCGTAAAATAGCAAATAGACTTCACTTGTGTCAGAAGCAATATTCTCATTCTAGAGATCATTTTTGGACAAAGCATTTGGGTATGCGCTTAAGTGCAGGATGAGTCATCAGTATATTTTGTCTGTTTCCTGGAAGAGAAAAATTGTACATTTTAAATTTATATATAAAATATATTTTTGTCAACTTCTGGCAGTTTGAAAGGGTCTTTAAGGGTGTTAGATTTCCTCTTTTAACCAACAGTGTCTTTAAGAGTAATCACACTGAAAGCAATTTGCAGCAACAAAGAGGTCAGAAGTCGTTTATTTTTAATGAGAGTAAGTGAGTAGAAGTGACATGAGAAATAGAGAGCATTGATAATGTGACAAAGTTCAACATGTTGCAGCAACTGTCAGTAGGAACATAAGCATTTGAGCTCACGTCATGATACACTTAACTAACAGTACAGCGTCTGGACAACCATCAGCATTTTAACTGTGAACTGTTAGTGTAACTCAGAAGAGGATCTTGCAAACTAAAACAACTTTCCTTTTTAAATCTTTTCTTAGAACTGCTCTCGCTTGCTTTATTCTTGCTCTCTGACATGTCCAGCTCACTAAATGTCTTCAACATACTTCATATACAAAAATATTAAATCAAACATAAATAGTCTAAAAGTTCTCACTCATGTTTTGCTGTGTTTCTGCTTTTAGAGTGAAAGCAGCAGCAGCAGCAGTGTGTCAACCATGTTGGTGACACAGGACTATGTGGCTCTAAAGGAGGATGAGATCAGCGTGTATCAAGGAGAGGTTGTGCAGATATTGGCCTCTAACCAGCAAAACATGTTTCTAGTTTTCCGTGCCGCCACAGAACAAGGCCCAGCAGCCGAGGGCTGGATCCCCGGCTATGTTCTGGGTCACACCTCCACCATTATTCCAGACTACCCTGATGGAACCCTTAAGTAAGGATTGTTGTTAATTAATTGTTGATTATAGATTGACTGATTTGATTAGTTACTTCTTGAGTGAAGAAGCATGGGTTGACCTTTGTTATTTTTGTAATTCATACAAGCAATAGATTTCCATAATTTTTCCATGTTGCTATCTTTTGCGTGTTGACGTGCTGAAAAGTACTACCTGCATCATAAATAATAAAAAATATTAGTTGGAATTATTGAATTATTATATTATACACTCATAAGTAGCATGGGTATATTTGTAGCAAAAGCCAAAAATACATTGTATTGGTAAAAATGATTGATTTTTCTTTTATGCAAAAAAAAATTATTAGGATATTAGGTAAATATCACGTTCAATAAAGATATTAACATAAGTAATATGCATTGCTAAGAACTTCAATAGGACAACTTTAAAAGCGATTTTCTTAATATTTCGATTTTTTTGCACGCTCAGATTCCAGTTTTTCAAATAGTCGGCCAAATATTGTCCTATCTGAACAGACCATACATCAATAGAAAGCTTATTATGATGTATACATCTCAAAAAAAAAATTTTTTAATTCTATCATATTATTATAATGCATTACATTATCCTCAAAACACATTATCCTTCCATAATATATTTAAAAGTTTAACATAAATGACAAACTTGATTTTATTCGTAAGGAATTGATTGGGTTTAAAAAACATTTAAATAATAATAAATAAATAAATAAAGATTAAAATGATGAAGCTTTCTTTGAAATAACCCATACCCATATTTAAATATATATTAAAAAAAAAAAATATATATATATATATATATATATATAAAGCTTTGAATAAGCTTAAGGCTAAAAAAAGCTTTGAATATATATTTGAATACATATATTTTCTACCAATATATATTTTTTATATATATAAAGAGAAAAATTATTTTTGATATATTTTAATTCAAGAAAATACATTCTGTATGACACATTTGAAGAAACCCTTTATTTGTTATCTATAACACATATAAACATATAACACATTTGAAGAAAATTCTATATTAAATAAGCTTATAAAATAATATAATAAATTATTATATTATTTTATAAGCTTATTTAATATAGAATTTTCTTCAAATGTGTTATATGTTTATATGTAATATAAATAATCTTATAAAATAACCATATAAAATCATTATTATTGTAGTCTATCTATTCCCTTCACATTTGCATTTAACCTAAATGTAGGCTACTGTAAGATAAGGAATTTTTGTTTCTAAAATACGTTTTGAAATTTTAATATATAATATATATTTTTGTCAAATTTTGATGTTTATTAAGAATGTTTATTAAGTAAGTTAATTTAGAGTTCATACTGACCTTTAAAAGCCTTTTAAAAGTTGTCATTGTTTTTAAAACAATATTGACGTCTTGTTTGCTGTCTAATATTTATAGTCTGGCTGTGAATTAGCTCTTAAAACAGTGTTACATCTGTCATTCAGGAAGTCCTCATCGTGGCACACAGCTCTACGCATCAGACGAAAGTCCGAAAAGAGAGACAAAGAGGGAAGGAAAGAGAGCAAACCAGAAAATGGCTATCGCAAGTCTAGAGATGGCCAATCAGCCAATAAGGTTTCTGTAAAGGTACTGCCTTAACAGTCTAATGATTCATTATGTAATTTTTACTCATCATGGTTATGACCATTTCTACTTTTAACATTACATCGTTGCTTATTTTAATTTTTTGCAGCTTTTGAATCCCAACTACATTTATGATGGTAAGTAAAAATATTGTTCTTTCGTTCTTGGAAATCTCTCCGCATAGATTAAATTGTTTATGTGTCATAATGAAACAGCCAAATGACTGTACGTTTCTAATTTGCTGGCAGCAGTTCCCCCAGAGTTTTTGGTCCCACTGAGTGAGATGGTGTGCGACAGGGGCGACAGTATAACTCTCCGCTGTAAGATCTGTGGGCAGCCCAAAGCCTCGGTCTGTTGGAGAGGGCCTGACCAAAGCACTCTCAGCAATGGTGGAAAATACACACTCACACACAGGTAAAAGCAGTACACAGACATCATTATACATGTCAAGCATTTATACAAACTGCAGGGGGCACTTTTGCTTTACGGTTTCCGATCGAATCTATTGTGAAGGATGAACAGTCATTTTGCTACTTTCATAACTATTACTGAAAGAAACATTTTGCATGCTAAATATTTCTGTGAAATTGTCGTCATGTTGTTCATTAACTACATTTAGTAACATTTGGCTGTTTGGACAAAAACAAATTGATTTAGTTTTGCGGTTAGACGAATTTAATCTCTCATCTTTGCACAATATCTGATTTCCTTTGTGGGCAAAATTCCTAATTTCATATTTGAATTCTAAAATTAAATAGCTAAATAAGGATGAAAAAGTTGGCACACCATAGCTCCAAAAGTGCAAAACAGTTTTTTTTTTTTTTTTTATGTATTTCGTATTCTCACTAAAAGTACTTTTTGAGCCTCTGGGTTAATATTCATATGGCTTGCAATTTTACTTTTGGTGAGAAAGTATAAATATTATATACATTTTGTAAATATTTTTCTCTGTCTGTAAATTATTTTGTACATATTGCATGATTTACCGAATAAATAAGTGAAATGTATTAATAAATGAATGTACATGAAATATTGATTTGAAATTTGAGTAATTAAATAGTTTTATAATAGTTTTATTCAGTTTTTTTTTTTTTTTTTTTTTTTTGGGGGGGGGGTCAGTACAGTCAACAGTCAATATATAGTTTAGCTGTCACTAAACATACATGACATATTTATGTGACAATGTATTCCAGGGAACCATATTTTTTATATATTCCTGATAGACCATGCTGTACATTTTTGTTTTTGTACATTACAATTTATACATTATGCATTTGTCATCTTATTGCTTACTTTTTACTTTTGGGGAAAAGTATAAATGTTTTTTTGTGTGTGTAAATATGTTTCTACTTTTGAAGCTGTGGTTTGCCAACTTTTTTTTTCATTGTTTGCTATTTTTTATGATTGAGCACCCTCTTTGAGCTTTTTTGCCTCCTAAATGTGCATACTTTTTGCAAAAGAAATTTGCTGAAATTTTAAATGCTGTAAGTTAAAAACAAACTATAATCGTTAATTAAAAAATGCATATTTGTTATTTTAAAAAAGCTTAATATATTTTTACTCATTTTTTTCTTTACACTTGTACAACTTTATTTAGTAAAAACATAAAAATATTTAGTAAAAATAAACTAAGCAAGTATACATTTACAGGATAATGTACAATCAGCTAGTTTTTAGCACAAAATAAACCCTGACAGGGTGATCAGAAATGTGAAGCGTATCATACACAGGGCGTTTATTTTCTGATAATGACTGATTGTCTGTAAATTATTTTGTACATACTGCATGACTTACCAAATAAATAAGTAAAATGCATTACTAAATGGATGTACATGAAATATTGAAATTTGAGTTAAAATTTGAGTTGAATTTGAGTTGAAATTTGAGTTGAAATTTTTAATTTAATTAATTTGTCTAATTCTGTGAGAATTATTTATTTTGCTTAATGTCAGTCAATGTATAGTTTAGCGGTTATTGAACATGATATGCATTACATATTTATCTGATATTTTTTAATAGACTATGCTGTACATTTTTGGTTTTATACATTACAGTTTATACATTTGTCACCTAATTGTTTACTTTTTGTTCAGTGAGACTGGAGAAGTGACCCTCCGTATCTCACCTGCTTCTCTGGATGACAGCGGCACCTACACCTGCATTGCCTCCAATGACGTGGGCTCAGTGACATCATCGGCCTACCTCAGGGTGCTTGGTCAGTTGATTTTCAGTTACCACTGATCAAAACAAAGCATTTTATTAGTAGTTGAGTCACCAATGTTGTTGTTTTTTGTAGGCACTTCCTGTGACGGCATCCTCTGGAAGGATAACTTTGAATCCCTCTACACTGAAGTCATGGAACTGGGGAGGTACTGTACAAATGAAATATTCTGACATACTGAATTGACTAAACATGAGCTAAACAAATTTTTTCACTATAAACAGCTAACATTTTAAACCAGCTAATATTTGTTTTCTGTCCATCTGCAGGGGCAGGTTTGCTGTCACTAAGTGGTGTGAGCAAAGAGGAAGCAGACGATCAGTGGCTGCTAAGCTAGTAAATAAGAAGTTAATGCGTCGAGAGCAGGTGGTTCAGGAGCTGGGTGTCCTACAGTGTCTTCAGCATCCTCACCTGGTGGGCCTGCTGGACACCTATGAGACCCCAGCCAGTTACATTCTCATCCTGGAGATGTACGTGGACTTCTCTTCTTGATCTGTAACAATATATTCTCACACATAATGATAATGCTAATGATAAAAGAATTCACACTTTAACTGATTTTAAGTAACACACATTGTTGTAACACATTTTCTTCTTTTTTCCACATCAGCGCTGATCAAGGTCGTCTCCTGGACTATATTGTTAGCTGGGGGAACTTGACAGAAGAGAAAGTGTCTCTTTACCTACGGGATATTCTAGAAGCTTTACACTACCTTCACACATGCAGGATTGCTCATCTTGACTTGAAGGTGGGCCTTTTTATAGAATTAGTCTTAATAAATTAGTAGACCTGTGGTTCTCAACTTGTGGACCAAGACCTACTAGGGGGCCTTAGCACATTTTGAAATAAGCCACAAGATAGCTTAAAATAATTTAAATTAAGACAAAACAAGCTATAAAGCATTTAGAAATTGCTTGGAAATGACAGTTAAATAGAAAGACTGAAATAGTGCTTTCTTGTAAAGCATAATCCAATAGTCTTTGTTTTATTTGCCATTTCAAAATATTTTATACAGTGTAAATTATAACACCTAAAATGCATATTTCTTATTTTAAGGTGGTCACTCAACAACTGTCATTTTTATTTAAGAACCAGGGAATCTGAATATTTTAAAAGACATTAAAAGTGTGATTGCTAGTCTTTGAAATGTCATGGAAATTTCTATAATGAATATATATATATATATATATATTCTATATTATATATATATATTAGTTATGTTTAGCTCTAAAATATTGCATCAGGTAGAAATGCAGAGAAACTGCGATTTGGAAATTACAATAAAAAAGATCTAAATATTATCCCGTAATCGTAAAATACTGGAAGCCTACTGTAAATTATTTAGTCATAAAAACTGTGAACCCTAAAGAACATTCATTTCCTGAAATGTCTAGTCAGTTCTTGAATTTAGTTATTTTTACTTTGCATTTATTTATTTTTTACATTTACATTTATTCATTTGGCAGACACTTTTATTCAAAGAGCTATACAAGCGATTCATCTTAATAAGATGAGAAGTACTAACAATACAAAGTTTCATACTTTCTCAAGAATAGTACAGACTAGACAGGGAGGGATTTAAGAGTTGTTTTTAAGACTTAGCAGGATGTAGTAAAGTGCTTATGTAACTCAAAACAAACGAGAAATGCGAGTGGCTCAAAACGAAACTGCTGCAGGACACCCGGCTCTTAAGCGCAAAAATTTATAACAAGAAATAACATTACAAATAATTATTCCTGGTGACAGCTTTCATTCTAAATATAAACAACAGCACAATTAAACCCTTCCCAGTATAAAATATTATTCTAAAGAATAGAAACTGTGTAATAAGCAAATATATGGATTGATGCATTATTCAAATGACTGACAATATGATAAAAAATGTAAATATAAGATATACTGAAAGACTAGCTTGACTTATAAAAAGAGTTCAAATTTTTATTGAACTGTCATCAAATATTTTATCAATTTTAACAGCTTTTTAAATTATTATTTAATACTTACCTAATTTTGTTGTGTATGTTCTAATATGCTTTGGAGTCAAAAAGGTTGACTACCACTGATGTCATATTTATATGCTGAAATGAATATGATATGCATTCTGTAAATGTGTTTAAAATGTATAATATTTAGAATACATGGAAATACACTTTAACACTTTAGTCAGGTGTTTGTAAATAAGAAAAAGACTGAGTAAATAAGTAAATAAGATTAAATTAGATGCATGATGCATCAGCCAGTGTGTTATTAAATAAATAGAAACATTTGCTAAATTAGTTATATAATTCTTATGAATATATATAAATATTCATCAGTGATGAAACATCCGATTTACACCCTATAAGCAAACACTACTGCAGTCTCCAACTGACTAATTGCTTCTATTTTAATATATCACCATTACTAGAGATTTTGTGACAACTGTAGTAAAAGAAAAAATAAGGTGGGAGCTCATTTTATCCCATCTTCCCTACATTGCTGAATAATTCAATTGTGTAAAGTATTTTTAAATTAGAGACTACTTTGCACTCTTGAATACTTGACTGGATTACATCATTTTAAGTCAAGTGTGCTATTTCTGTTTTTATATTTTGATATTTTGTGTCTGTTATCCTATACTTATCTATGTTACGTGTCTTTCAGCCTGAAAATGTATTAATTGAGCAAACGTCAACCCAGCCTCTAGTCAAACTGACGGATTTCGGTGATGCGGCACATCTCTCCAACACCCCCTACATCCATCCTCTGCTGGGCAGCCCAGAGTTCTCCGCCCCCGAGCTGGTTTTGGGTGAACCAGCGGCTCTGGTGTCTGACCTCTGGAGTCTAGGCGTGCTGGCATACGTGATGCTCAGTGGGGCGTCCCCTTTTCTGGATGAGAGTGTCGAGGAGACCTGCCTCAACATCTGCCGTCTCGACTTCAGCTTCCCGGAGGACTACTTCCGTGGTGTGAGTCAGACGGCGCGGGATTTCGTATGCCTCTTACTCCAAGGCGAGGCGTGCAGACGTCCCTCTGCGCAGGTTTGCCTGCGTGAGGAGCCATGGCTGCAGGCCAACGCAGCCTCCAATGCAGCTCGCCTCGACACTTCCAGACTTATCTCTTTTATAGAGAGGAGGAAACATCAGAACGACCTACGACCCGTGGCCAGTTTCAGAGCATTCCTGCGTAGTCGCCTACTTAGCCAGACCTGAGAGATACGTAGAGTGGAAATTCAATAGTAATCTTGTTCTCCTGAAGTTCTGAGTAGGTTATAAATAGGAAATATGCTGAAATCTCATCCTCCTTTTTGAGTCATTCTGAAATGGTTCTGGGTCTCTGTTACTGTAACTGCTGCTGACAAAACTCTGAAGTCCCCCTTTCTAACCCTTCAAAAACTCATTTCAGCTACATGTACATGTTCTTTCTTTGTATGGACAAAATGAGAAAAAAAATGTGAATTAAGAAAGGGGGAAGATTCTTTTGAAGGTTTAGCCTCATGTTCAGACAGTATTTCAATCAGGTTGTTTCAGTGGAGTACTGTAATTTGAATAGTTACATTCAGGAAAGATTACATTTTGTACAAACCATGTATAGAAGCACAGTAAGATGATATCTTTATCCTGAACGTTTTGGAGAAAAAAAAAAAGCTTATTTAAAGGGAAGTAAAATCGGTTACACTATGACATTCATCTCAAGTTCCATGTTTAATAAACATACAGTCATATTGGAAATCAATCATAACAATGAAACGACTTTTAACAGTTGCAACACAAGTAAAAGATAAGCTTTTCATTTCAATTCGCATCTGTCTATCAGCCTTATGTTGTAAATAACTGGACCTGCCTTCATTCATGTTAATTTGCAGTGTTTGAAATGCTTTCTCATTGGCTGATCATGACTTTCAACTGACCAGTTATAAAACAAGCTGGAAAGCCGCTGAAGGCAGGAAGTGTCGGCAACCACAGCAAATGTGCACTCTTTGTAACTTGTTGAAATGTGCAATGTTGGGGCTTTAACATTTTGCAGCTATTTATAAAGATTCGTGTTAAATCAACATTGTTAAGTACATGTATCGGCCACTGCGAGTTGAGATATGATGTGTCTGTGGCTCTTTTGCTGAGTTTTCTGTGTTCAGTATTATTTTGTAAGCTTAAGCCTCATTGGTGAAAAATCATTTGTGTCTTTGGCACACTTTCATTATGAATGTCGTTATTTTATCGTTATACCAAAGTTAATCCTCATGTACCTAAATGCTTCTTCTCCCTGTTTGGTGGTTATAATTTGTAACAGTAAGTTATGAATGCAATTTTGACTCCTGGAGCAGGAGTTTACTCGTATTGATTGTTGATTTATTTATTGTGTCTTGTTCGGTTTTTGTTAATCAAATTTAATTGAAGTAGTGCTTCATATTGTCGGATTATTAAGATTTTTAATTTCCATATCTGCTCATTGTAGCAGTAGTCTGTTGATGTAAGTTTGCATGACTAAAGACGAGAATTATTCTTTGTTTTCACTTTGTTTTAAATACAATGAGATGAATCGTTCCCCATGTACTTTATCTGTTGTACAGGAAGAAAGTACAAAGTTAATTGCCTCCAAATTGTGGGTTGAAGTCTAAGAGGCAAGTTGCAGTGGTCTAATAACAACTCCAAAATAACAACTGTCAACCCTTGTCACTAAAACTGAGTTGCAATTATTTTATTGCTGAATATAAAGGAGGTAAATAACATGCTGGGTCAGTAATGTTAGTATGATTTTTCATGTTTTATTTAAGTTAGTTTCTCATAATGTATAGATGTACAGACACCATAAAAACTGGACGTAGCGACACCCTGTTTTTTACATAACAATGTCATTTTGAATGTTTTTGACTCGATATTAATTTTGCATGTATATTTCTTTGTACAGAAACCATACATGTTTGCACATTCTGTGCTGTACATAAGTTACTTTACCCTCAGTTATTTTTGAGATTAAACATCTGAAACATTTTATTCGTACAACTAGTCTCCAGTGTCTTTGTTTACAAAGTCTTACTCTGTTTTGTGTGTGTGGGATTGAGGAATTAGTATTTAACGGCGTTGTTGCCGTACAGTAAATTTAAAGTCAACTGTATCTACGCTGATCTGATGATTAGTAGCCTACTTTTATATATTTCCTGTCTATGTCCCTTGAGGCCCCAAGCCACGTGAAAACCATCCGAAGGGGCTGTGGAAATAGGCAGGTGTGAAAACTGCATATGCAGGTGCTGTGATCGTGGTAAGATCCCAAAACAGATAATGACTAATTAAACTTCCCCTGATCTTATCGCAATGGTCTCGGCAACTGTAAATGTATTGAAGTGTACAAACTGTTTTGCAGAACAAAAAGAACATCAAGAATCCAAACTTGCTCGTTGATTTTATTACATTTAACCAAGCAGGCAATAAAATGCATTTGCATGGTCACTTTTTTATTGTAATCAGTATGCATGCTGATTTACGTTAATTAAGAAACTGCATGGAAAAGTGTATAAATGAGTCATTTACATGAACATTGGTTCAAAAACCTTTTTTTTTAAAAAGAAATATAATGATGTGCGTGTCATCGTGCAAGTATGTAGGCATACCTGTATTTAAAGTAAAGTGATGCCTTTTACAGAAAGGTTCGTGACTCTATTCACGGCTGTTTTTTTTTTTTTTTTTTTTTTTTTTTTTTTTTTTTTTAACTTGCAGCGTCTGTGGTTGTTTGTTTGATTGTGTGAATATAACTGCTTTTTTTTTCTATGAGGTGTGAGAAGAAGTTGTGTGGTGTCGATTTTGAAATGCAGGCACCCACACGTACGGTCTGTTTCTCTTAAGAAACGAAATGTCCCACGGTCTGTTTTCAAGTTTCAAACTCCCGACTTTCAATTGACATTTGATGTTCGAATGATTCCATTTAGTCGCTCATCCCAGACTTTAAGGTGTAAGATAAGCAACCGAATCAAATGATCTAAGAACTTTTCATACCGAAAATTAAACTGAACTGAATTTTCATACTGAAAATTCAAACTTCCATAAGCATGAATCAAAATTTCCCCTCTCAAATTGCTTTCTAAGAAATCGTGAACATAGTGTGAACAGCTTCCATGACTCATTTTTGTCTTTTGCTAATTTAGGTTAGAAATAAGTTATCTGTTGACACAGTCGTAACAATGGGGTGTTCAGACATCTGTGGCTTTGGAGTTATTAAAAAAGTACTTTGTAAAACATGTAGCTACACCACCAGGAGGCACACTTTAACAAGATCAAGAAGTCTAATGATTCAAGTGGTCTAATAATTTGTGCTATGGTGTGCATATGAAACTTATCAGAATGCTATGTTTGTGGTTTTTAACTGTGGTCATGATTTAATCAGATATCTTCATGGAACACTGATATCACCTGAGATAATGTACAAAGTTCTCAGTTCTTCTCTGCAACTGTAGTCTTTAAAGCGACATGGAAGCATCACGGTCCTATAGTTAATTTTGAAGCATAGAATACCTCAAATACGTCAATGTTTAAAAGGTAAGAGTGCTTCTTGTGATCTTAATAAACTCTATTTGTGTGCAAAATATTGGAACAATAATAATGTAGTTATAAATCAACTTTTTATTTTCAAGTTTTATTTATTAGAACAATTTAATATTTTAATTTTAAGCCTTGTTATTAGGTTAAACATCTAGTCTACAGCAAACAGCTGGCACAGCATGCCAATTAAATGTTATAGTTTTTGCAGTATGTGCACTTTATGAAGTTTCAGACTAACATGTTAGCTAGTGAAAAAATTAGGCTGGTTGGAGTCATTTAAATAAAATGTCAAATCACTCAAGCAAACTTCCTTATTTGTCTTGTACAGATATAATCATAAACTGCATTCCTCAGAGACAGGATTTGCAAACTACTGCATGTGCATACAAAATATTTCCATAGTAATTAAATAGTTAAAAAGAACATTCTTGGCAGTTGTTATTAGAATACTTAAAATTTCTGGTGTACTAATTTTACATTTTATATTTGTTATTATTTTTAGTATTTTGTTCATATATGAATATTTAAATTAAATTAAATTTAAATAACTTTAACATAAAAAGCTATTTAGTTTATTTAATTAGTGTCAAATTATATAAAGCAAACACATACTGTGATATCAGTTGTGGTATGCAGTCTGCTTGTAATTAAATCTATGTGTAAAAATGACAATGCAGTCTACTGACCTAAATCTTTTTTTAAAAATTGTATTGCATCAAATATATATGGAAAATCAAAATGCATCCTTTTGAGGAACATTGATGAACTAATAACTGTGATGTATTTAAATGCAATTATATATATATATATGTGTGTGTGTGTGTGTGTGTGTGTGTGTGTGTGTGTGTGTGTGTGTGTGTACCTGGTATTCATCACGTTGTGGGGACCAAATGGATAGTACCCCACAAGGATAGTAATACCAGTAGATTTTGACCTTGTGGGGACATTTCTTAGGTCCCCATGAGGAAACAGGCTTATAAATCATGCACAATGAGTTTTTTGGAGGAAGTAAAAGTGTGCACAATCTCCTGTGAGGGCTAGGTTTAGGTGTAGGTTAGGTGTAGGGCGATAGAAAATACGGTTTGTACAGTATGAAAACCATTACGCCTATGGAATGTCCCCATAAAACATGTAAACCCAACATGTGTGTGTGTGTGTGTGTGTGTGTGTGTGTGTGTGTGTGTGTGTGTGTGTGTGTGTGTGTGTGTGTCTGTGTGTGTGTGTGTGTGTGTGTGTGTGTGTGTGTGTGTGTGTGTGTGTGTGTGTGTGTGTGTGTGCGCGCGCAGTTTGGCTCAGATGGTGTCCAGCATGTGTGGCGATGCCCTGGTGAACCCTGTATTGGTAAGCTTTGCCCCCAAAAGTGAACCTGAGGAACTTCCTGTGTTGTGGAAGGATGGAGACATGAACGGACTTGATTTGAGACACAACCTGCTTGACAGTAAGCATTCTGAATCGGAGTCTCAGCACTGCGCGATTGAGCAGCCTGAGATCTAGAATAGGACGCAGCCCTCCATCCTTCTTGGGAACTATGAAGTAGCGGCTGTAGAACCCACACTCCATAAGATGAGGAGGGACCACCTCGATGCCTCTACCTCTTGTTCCATAATGTTTCTACCTCTTGTTCCATAATCAGAGCCTGCTGAGAGGCCACCACAGTGGCGACAACCCCTTGAAAAGATGGCGGAGGGGCGCCAAACTGAATCTTGTAACCTCTTTCTACAGTCTGCAGGACCCATTGAGATACATTTGGCAGAAGTTTCCACGCTGCCAAATGATCTACTAAGGGAATCAGCCTCTCGAGGCTGATCTCTGATGGATTTTGAGGTGGCGAACCCCTCTGCACCGCAACGCGCACGGGCGGATGCAGAAAGGGGGATTCGCGACAGACCACTGCGCCCTGAAGCACCGAAGGTGGCAGGGTTGGCAGCCCGGTCTCTCGAGGGCACTGGGGTGCTGTTGTTATTCCCCCAGGGGGGCCTGCCCTCAGAAGCCCTGAGCCATGATTGTCAGGGCTTCTTTGTCGAGGACTTCTTCGCCTGAAGGACGGCCCTCAGGTCGCCCTTCGGCTTAGAAGCCCCCGATTTGGAGCACCTACGGGACCCCCGCTCTCTCTGGGGAGGAGCCCGAGTGGCGACGCTCCGTTTTTGCTCTTCGCAGTACGGAGTGAGTACTCGGGTGGGGCTGCTCCCGTCCAGCAGCTCCAGAGCTAGAGCGGTGAGGAAGATATCTCTGGAACGCCGCCGCCTGCTGTCGTGACTGCCTGAACCTGTCGACGACGAATGGAACAGCGTCGCCGAACAGGCCAGACGGCTCAAGCAGGGCGTCTAGCAGATAGACCCTGTCGCGGTCTTTAATGTCCAACAGGGTCAGCCAGAGATGTCTCTCTGCGACCACCATGGCTGCCATAGACTGCCCAATGGCACGGGCGGTTTCCTTGGTGGCACGCAGAGCAAGGTAAGCAGTACGGCGCAGCTCACTGACGTCGACTGCCGCCCCGTCCTCGCCTTCATCAAGCTCTTTCAGCAGATCGGCCTGATATGCCTGCAACACCGCCATGGTGTGCAAGCAAGCTCCGGCCTGACCTGCTGCCGAGTACCCTTTCCCCAGCAACGCAGATGTAGTTCTGAGCGGTTTGCTGGGGAGTGCCGAGGCCTTTAGGGACGATGCCAAGCTAGGGGACAGATAGCTCGAAAGCGTCTGTTCCATCTGCGGCATCGCCCCATAACCGTTTTCACGAGCCCGACCACATTGCAATAGATGGCGGCGGAAGGGGAGTGAACGCGCGCCGAGAATGGTTTCACCCACGATCTCGACACCTCGGTGTGGAGATCGGGGAAAAATGGCAGGCCTCGGCATGGAGGTGTGGTTTTGGGGCGCAGAAACCGTTCATCAAGCTTAGTTGCGGTTTTCTGCTCCCCAGTCAAAACGTCCGGCCAACTGATATTGAGTTTGGCAACGGCACGAGTGACCACCTCCACTAACTCCTCGCACTCAACAGGCTGGGAGGGCGGGGGACCAGCCTCCTCGACCATCTCCGTTTCCTCCTCCTCAGAGGAAGAAAGACGGAGGGACGAGTGCTCCTCCTGGCGGGAAGAAACCGCAGAACGGGCTTCCACACCAGAGAGGGGCAAGGATCTGCCAGAGGAGGATGGAGAAAGGGGCTCGCCCGTCTCCAAACTCGATAGCAGATCCATCTGCGATCCCCCATTTCTTATTTCTTTCCTATATATACTCAGTACTCAAATAAAATTAGAGCAAACTGGCTCTGAAAAATAGCACTGAGGGACAGACAATACACAGAGCGCGACTGAAAGACAGAAGCTGCCGGCTGCATTCACCGCATGTGCTTTATAGCTTCCTGGTTCCTGACGTCACCCCGTCCGTGACGTCACACACGCTTTCCTATTGAACGGATTATACACGTGATCAGAGCGTGGTCACGCTGGGGGCGTTCCCAAAGCGTTTTGACGCAGCTCGACGTTCCCGAAGGGGAACTTATTATACAAAAGAACATAAATCCGGGGAACAAACACGTCGAAACTTCAAACAAAACAGAAATCCAAGGGAACAGAAACCATGACGTAACGTTAAGAATGGACAGGGGGAATGTGGAACAAAGGACTATTTAAACACTAGTAAAAGGGCGTGGCAATTTAACAAGACAGGTGTACACAATCCAGGATAACAAGGGGGAAGTCCAAATAAGGGCAAGGGTAAAACCAAATAAACACTGAACCAAAGGGGGAGATATAGGAATAAACCAAATCAATGGGAACACAGGGGGGAAAAACAATAGGAAACCACAACAAAACAGATCACAATCCTGACAGGTTTAGAGGTAGGGTTAGGGTAAAGGGGTAGAAAATATAGTTTGTATAGTACAAAAACCATTATGTCTATAGAATGTCCCATATTTAAACAATTTGTTCAGAATATAAAATATATTGAAATTATGTTGATTAACATGAACTGCAATGATATATAAATGTTTAGCCACATTTAGCCGCGTTTAGCTGCATTTAGCTGCATTTATGGGCAAAACTTGCCAACAAGCACATTATTAAGAAAGGCAATTTGCAAAGATGCATAAAAACTAGGGATGTAACGATATTTCGTGGTACGATATTTCACGATGCAGAAATGTTACGATATGTATCGTAGAGTGATGACGATACATTTACGATATGACATCAGTCTAATCCTATTGGCTGAGCTGCCGACGTCTCCTTCTCTGCAACAGCGCTGCTTGCGCTTTCATTGCAGAATCAGATGCAGAAATCATTTGAACTGAATATTAGTAGAGCAACATGAGTTCGGCTGAAACTGAAATTAAAGATACCCCGTCTTCACGTCCGACAGCATTTTGGTTTTACTGTCACGCGACAGTACGACAGTAGAAAAAAAAATTACAGACAAAACATTATTACAGTCACGGTGCATGTTAAAAGTTTCGTGCTTCAGACTCACCCACTTTTCGAGTCACACATTGGAACAGACATTTCTTAAAGCTTTTACGGCTCTTCATGACAGGAACCTCCGAAGATATATTGTAATCGTTTTATGAGCAGCAGCCACGATTTAACCAGTTACCGCACAGATTTATTAACAACCAAAAGCACATTTCACTGAGCGCATGAGTGTTGAAAACATGATCAAGATCATTTAAAATAGGCTATAATGGAGCTGTATGATCCATAAAATACGGAGAAAGGCTATAAATAAAGAAAAAAAATCCAGAAAATGCGTGTAGTATAGCATGCGCAGGTTAAAATACAATTGTGTAAAATGTGTGTCTGATATGAAAACTACGCTAGTCATTGTCCCATAAAATGACAAATAGCAAATAATACAGAGTATTTTCATTACGTTTCATTTATTTTGTTTTTGTTAAGTAAAATGAGACCTTGTTGTTTGCAACTACGTTTACCCCGAGACCACGTCGCGAACACCAGCTCAACTGCAAAACACTTTCACTATGAGAGAAAGCGGCAGCCGCGCAGAGATTCCACCGCTTGACGCGTCCCATGTGAAAGGGCTTTTAAACGGTCTTCAGACAGAGCACAGTGAACACAAGAACAGGACCGTTTGAGAGCAGGGTCAGCGTGTACCGGATTGAGTCCAAAGACCAAATACCCGTGCCTGTCACCTGCACTGCACCTGACAGATAAATATTATTCTACCGTTACATCAGTTTTAGCGGTTCACCCGTTGGGTAGGACTCTGTTTCGCACACACATAGAATCTTGCATCGCTATCTTGACAATTTTATCACTATCATGTTAAATTAAAAAATAAATAAAAAATTCAGTGACAGACAGACCTATTCAGTTGTTAATTTTAATACAGAAGGTTTTTATTAAACCTTAAAATGTGACCTTGTATGTAAAACTAAGAAAGTTATTGAATTTTTTTTTTTTTAATAAATCTGTTGTTTGATTTTCAGTTTCATGTTTTAATTTTTGCTCAAAATATCGTGATACGTATCGTGAACCCAATATTACGATACGTACCGTATCTTGACCTAGGCATATCGTTACACCCCTAATATAAACCCTTATACTCACTTCTCCTGTGGGTGAAGCTGCATCATGAATGATTCACACGAACATAGACGCATATGTAGAATGGGATCGGCGTTTTTCTTTTAAAACCTGATTTTAAAAAGGGGATATTACTTTTAAAGATAAAAAAATACCACTGGGTGGATTTTTATCATTGTAGGGTGGTTGTGTACACAAACTACCAACACACATCAATTTTCAAACAACATGTAAAAGTTAGTTTTGCATCCGATGACCCCTTTAAGTTATCATAGAATATTTGTTTTCGATGTGACTTTTAAAAGTAGACATATCAAGCTTTCTATACCTATATTTCTTATGTCTGTAAAGTAGGTATTCACTGAGATGCAGGTGTTTATTTACGTGTCTGTGAAGAGAGGTGACAGAGACAGAGATGGCATAGAGCACACCCTGTTTATTTTCTTTATTTTAAAAGTAGATTGTTCTGTTGTTATTATACACAAAGAAAAGTAGAGCCTTTGCCGTTTCAAATGATACCTTATCTGTGGGATGTTTTCATGTTCCCGGGTTAAAGCGAGGGTTTAGGTGTCTCTCACATTGTTCCACAGCAATGTTAAAATAGTGTAGATTAGTGTTTAATGTTTTACTTATTTAACATATTTAATATTGGGCGCATTCAAGTTATTTGACATTCTTTTTTATGTAACACAATAGTTACTTTCCCTAATAAGTTACTTTTATGATAATGTAACTCAGTTACTATTTGTGAGAAGTAACTAGTAGCTATAAATAATTACTTTTTTATCACTCTGCAATGCGAGTCACACACTTTTATAAATTTTTATTGAAGCTGTATGTATTCTGACAAAATATAATTCACATAGTTATAGTTTTAGCAAACAAAAGTCTGTAACAGTAAAATGCATGCATTTGTATGTATGTATATATGTATATATATATATATATATATATATATATATATATGTGTGTGTGTGTGTGTGTGTGTGTGTGTGTGTGTGTGTGTGTGTGTGTGTGTGTGTGTGTGTGTGTAAAATACAAAGAACATATAGTTGTAAGAAAACAACCAAATATGTATAAAAATAAGATGATCAAATAAATAAAAACATTTACAGATATATGCACAAATAACACCATGAGGATTGTAAATGTTTTCAACATGAACAGTCCAATGTTCAAAACTTGCCCTTATCTATTTACAACTTTTCTATTAATCTTCCACTCAAACTGGTCATCTATAAACTGGTCTCATCTATATAAGTATTTCGGCATTCCCTATTCCAATTAATCTTCTACTCAAACTGCTGTAGCTGATCTCTCATCCACACTAGTGGTCTGTGAGTAAACAGATCCTGTGGCCTGTATAATGTAACTCTTCATGAACTGCAGTCTACTGAAGGGTGTCCTGTACAGGAGTCTGAAAAGTTGTTTGCTAAATTTCTCTCCCACAAACACATAGAGAAAGGGATTCACACAGCTGTGTGAGTAAGCCAAAGCTTCTGTGATCTGCAGACTTAGATTGATTGCCTTACTAGTCTCACAAGAGGAAGTTATATGTTTTTTCAGCTCTAAGACTTTCACAAAAGCTGTAATATTGTATGGAGCCCAACAGCAAAAGAAAACCAACATGACTGCAATGACAAGACGCATGGCCTGCCTCCTGGAAGAGCGTGCTTTTAGAAGTCTAATCAGAATCATTGAGTAACAAAATCCAATCACAAACAGTGGAAGGAATAAACCAATGATGTTCATTTTAATGATACCAATTACCTTTGAATTATGATAAGCAACTTGACTGCTTCCTTCTAAAGATATGCATATTTTTGTTCCATTGTGATTTGTGGTTCTGAGGTATATCAACTCAGGAAAGGATGCAGAAACTGCAATGATCCATATGATCATACTGGCTAAGATCCCATATGTCCTTGTTCTGACTCTCAAGGCAAACACAGCATGAACTACAGCTAAGTACCGATCAACACTCATCAGTACAATAAAGAATATCCCACTATAAAATCCAATGTGGTAGACACCGAGGACTATAGCGCACATAAAATCTCCAAAAATCCACTGGCCTTTGGCATGGTGTGCCAGAAAGGGAAGGGAAGAGACCAAGAGCAGGTCAGCTATAGCTAGGTTCAGAAGACAGATATCAGTCATGCTTCTCAGCTTCACACCCATCAAGACCACCCAGATCACTAGTATGTTACCGAGAAAGCCCACAATGAAAAACAGGTAATATAACACAGAAAGAATGTTAGCTCCGTGAGTTCCATAACTGCAGGAAAATGCTGATGGATCCATCTGATCATCATAGTACCCAGAATATTCATATGGTGCATCATCCGGTGACACACCCGGAGCTAGTCCATCCACACTTAAAAAGAAAAAAATATACTATAAGCAATGCAAAGCTCCTCTCTTTTACATGTGACTAATAATTGTGATATGACCTCACCTGGATGTTGCATTAAGATAAGGGATACTGTTGGATACCATCCCAGTCCATGGATACTGTGCAGTGGTTCTGTTCATGACAAAGAGACAAAGAAATGTAATTCTCAGTGCAAGTGGCTCTTCAACGAACATGCTATCAGAACAACATTCGTCAGTTTTAATGCAGTAATTGCCATCAGTCATGACTTCCGTAATGTGCTTCCCCAAACTAAAATGAAACAACTGATACATCTGTCTCATTTCCCATTTTCTCAGTGTTCTTTTTCTGCTGTTTCAACTACATTTGGAGATGAGGCTTGGTCTTACCTCAGCAAGACAGCTGTCGAATTCATAATCAGAGAACCAGAGGTGTTCTAACTGGGTTAGGCCAAAAAGGAAAATAGAGTGTTAGCACAACAATGCTTGTAATAAATAATATTTAAGACATTAGTAAAAAGAATTAGCAAACAATATGCAACTGATTTAACATGACAAATATGCCATATTTATAAACATATAAATACACACTTTACTGAGTATATGCCATAATAATAGCCAATAAACATTTTTTTTTTAAAATAATTAATCTTAATGCTTATTCCTATGTATGTTGGTACCTTTTTATCATCAGAATTTGTATGAATTAAAATGAATGAGCACAATGAACAATAGTATGGGAAATTACATTAAATGTTTTTTTTTATAAATGCACTGGAAAAAAATGTCATTGTTAGTTCATGCCTAACGCATTAATGGTAACAAACTGAACCTTACTGCAAAGCTTCCCTTTAATGCTCACTGTACTACTGATTATCAAAAAACAAGAATCAGAAATAGTTTGTCATCTTACTTTAATAAATGTAGTATGCACACTTTAATAAATTCAGTTTAGTTTAGTTATACAGCATTTAAATATATATTGCACTTCAATGTACAAAATATGCATACTTCAAAAGCAGCTTTAAAAACAATATGCCTAAAATAAGACACCACAGAAAAAAACCCCAAAGCATACATTATTGACAATGGATGATGTTTGTTTTTAATATTTGTATATTTTTAATTAGCTTTATACACCACATAAAACCTTTAATGTGTAATAATATCATAATACCTATTTGTGCCTGAGCAATTTTATTTTGTATTTAAAAATGTTATTTTTAATTAAAATCTGCATTAGTATTCTGTTTAAATTCCAAAGTCATTCTACCATATTTTTAATTTAATAAATAAAATCTTATGAATAATTTATTATCGTAACAAAAAAATTGACATACCTATGTGCACTATGAGCTTCGATCTGTGGTGGAAACCACCTTTGACATTCAGACTTATTCTGTAACACTCAATGTTTCCAACATCTGGCTTACCAATAAAAAAGGTGTGAAACCATAACCATTTTAAACTGTTACAAACGATGCTTGCTATAAAGTGAGGTTAGGGCTCATATTTGAAGTGCCCTCTAGGCATAATAAAGGCATATAAATGAATATTGTTTTAAAAAGATGTTAAATCAATAATCTGTTTGCCAAGAATACTCACAAGTGTGATAATTGGTGTTGCCCCCTGACCTTCCAAGTAAAGATGGGAAGTTGAGATAAGATTTTATCATATGAGATCCATCAAAAAAAACATGATCTATTATAGTTTTTTTTTTTTTTTTCTCAGGGTATTGGTTTGTGACACTTCCTCTGTATAGGTAAACTGGGGTAGGGGCTTTGCAGATTGCAGAACTAGTTTCATATCAGCTGCAATAGCAATGACCCGATTGGCTCCCACCTTGTTTCGACCTCAGTTCAGAGGAAATTACATTGCTATACATCAATGTTCTGTCTTTAATATGTAAATGAATAAAAAACTGTGTTGCAGCACTGAATTATGAACTTCATAGTGCTTGAATGGCACACAAAAAATACTATGCCAGTAAATAACTAAAACAAAACGCTCAGCAAAGCAAGTGAACTCAGAACAGCTGAGCAATGTGATTGTGTGAGCGTGTGGTTTTACACATTCTACACACCCTCAACCACTTAAAAGTGCTTTTAAAGAGATGCCCATAGTCTGTATAACCTGACATATCTTACATTTAATAGCCTCTGATGTTTTTCAGGTGTTTTTTCATTACATAACATAAAGTTTGGCATCTGCACCATCTGAATTTGTAACACTGAAACAGAAAACATGAAACCAATGAGGGGATGGTTTACCTTTGCTCTTTTGCGGGTTCTTGTTTGCCCTGTTTGCCTCAAAGTTTTTTGCTTCTGAAGTTTCTTCACTGTGAGGGAAATGGGTGCTTAGACTCAATGCTAAAAATGTTATTAATAATAATAATCATAAAAGTAAAATCGAACTACAATTTTATGAAGTTACTTTAACAAGTAAACGGTGATTGCTCATATACAAATCTTTGTTTGTTAATAGGTGGTTGTTGCTACCTAGAAGAGCTCACCCTCAAGTCTCTTATATTCTTGTCTCTAGATATGCTAAAATATGACATCCACCATCAATGTAATGTATGAGCCCTTTTATCATCCACCAAGCAACTTCTGAATACAAGTGGAATACACTATTAGGATAAGGTTTTGTTTAAATTACTAAAGTATAAGCAATAGTGATATTAGACTAATATGTTTTAATGGTTTCAAGAACTTCCCACATATTGTTGGTAACACTTTAGTTTAGGGACAAATTTTCATCATGAATAACATTTTCTACATTATATTTAATAGTTTATCAGTGGTGACTTGGCAAAAGTGTACAGTAAAAATCAGTTAATGACATATTCAAAAAAGCTGTGAACACTTTTAACAGAAATTATTATATGTTGCGATCAAACTTTTTTTTTTTTAGTTTTCTATGTTGGTTCAGGGTTGGCATGTGACATTGTATTTGATCTTGATAATGTGTTTCTTTGGCAAAATGTGTTTCTATCAACACCAAAGCCCTCGCCTGCTCTTGAACTTGTAATTACAACTTGTAAACTCAGAATGTTTTAAGAGTTATCACTTGGAACAGTGACAGCTGTCCCATGTGACTGTTACCATGGTTCATTTTGGCACTGAGTCTGAGAACATATGAGAAAAAGGTCATGTGTTGTCGTCTCGGAATTACGGTAATTACGACATGGTGTGAATGCAGATTTCCTTGTGATGTCCATTCCATGGCAGAAACAGAGAAGCAAATAGAGAAAAAATAGCATAACTGCTCCAACCAAGCGAAAAATGATGTGTTCAACCCAAGCAAAAGAATGAAAATGTGCATTTGATCAGATATATATGAAGTATAATGTTATGAGAACCCAGAATGTTATCAGGAAGGCTATTCCCGAGGTCTCCTTCAGTGGATTTTGCTATAGGTATTATTAAGAGTCCAGAGTTTTTAGGAAGCATGATGGATTGTAGCATAATAGAAACCTAGTTAGGTATGCAGGAGTTATCCATCCTAAAATGAACTGCAGAGTTTAGCTCCAACACTGATCAAACTCACCTACCTGTGATTTTCTAGTGATTCTGAAGAAACTGATTAGCATGCTCCAGTTTTTTGATTAGGGTTAGAGCTAAACTCTGCAGGAAAGTGGATCTCGTAGGCCAGATTTGAGGATCCCTGATTTAGGGCCTTAAAAAAGTAATTAGTAATATGAACAAAGGCTCATTGGAAATATAGGCATTTCTGCAAACCTTAAAAAAAAACATACCTATATTTACAAATTACTGCAGTTTCCAGTTGAAATGAACAGTAGAGGAATAAATAAAACAAAACAAAACTTTTATTACTTACGTTTCACACATATTATTAGTAGGGCAGGAAGAATAGGTTCCCATGCACCCGCTTGGCAGTTTTTTTGGAACTTAATTGTGTCTAGTTACGAATTTTTGATGTTGCAGAGGTCAACTAATGTCCCATGGGGTTCGTTTGGCAGCCATCTTGAAATTATGTCATCGCGAGTGGCGAAAACACAAATTATCATAACTTCTGAACCATACAACATAGAAAAAGACAAATGAACCCACTTTTTCATATAATTCTGACACTAGGAAATAAATGGAATGGTCATTGATATGATACAACGACTCTTTATTGGTGAAAAACATGCAAATAACACATTTTAGGCTCATTAAAATGTAATGTTTGCTATTTTGTCTTGCAATAGTTTCCTGCATTAGCCAAGTGACACTAGATTTTCTCTTATATCAATGTAGGGTTTGGAAAAAATAATATAACCCATGTAAAAATATACACAAATCAAAGTAGAAATTGCCATGAACAGCAGACCAATGGTGCTACACTCCTCAGTTGACATCATAGCTACCCATTTTTTAGTTTTAACTGCTACTTACGCATTTCAGATAACAATCGTCACCACCCAGCAAAATACAGAAAGAAGATTTTACATCTGATATGTATACCTTTTTTACTGGAAACTGGAAATATGTCACTACATTGATAATATTGGTATATAAATAATATATAGTATTGTCAAATTAACTTACCTGCTAGATAGCTAGCTAACACTATGTAATGTTAGCTAGCTAACGTAATAAAAGTAGTGGAAGTATTATTCAGATCATCTACTAATACCACACTGTAAAAGTAAAAGTATGAACTATCAAAAGTAAAAGTACTCATTGTGCAGTAAAATGGTCCCTATCATTGTTTTGCCATTATACAGTATATGATGTTTTTGGATTAATATTACTGCTGCATTAATGTGTGTTGCATTTTACTTCTGTAGATGTTTAAGTTTGAGCTAATTTTAACTACTTTACACTCTGTTTATATTCTATGTGTTGTATATGTTTTAAATTCTGTTTGTAGTTTATTATACAGAAATGCATCATATTCTATTTTATTGTTTGTAGCGTCGCTTTCCTATGAGAACTACATATCTTTAAAATGTCAACTTTTGTCAACTTCTATAAAAGGTGATTAAAAAAGTGATTGTCTCATTTACTTGATATTCGTGACAGAAGACTAGCTTAGACAGTTGATTCACCTTATTTTGTTAAGGCTGTTTGTGATCAACTGCCGGAAACACTAGATGGTGACCACTTGCTCATGGCTAAAACTCTGGGAAAAATAGTCTGCTTCACAAAGTCAAGGGTGAAGATCTCTTTGCAAAAAGCGGTAGTGTGCTGCCCTGGCCACCAACTGCAGATTAACTGTACACAAGCAAGCAGATAACCTGTTGCCTGAGGAGCTTGACAGCTTCCTCACCCTCATCTTGCCGTCTGTGGTACAAGTGATGGACTTGTGGAACATAGAAGTATCTGCTTGGGAAGTTTCCATTTGTCATTTGTCACTGCTCTGCAGAGGTCCTGTCCTATAGATACTACAAGTCAGCAGGTCTTCTCACACGTATCACTTGCACCAGACAAGATGAGGGTGAGGACCTGCGACTTTTCCTGCGCGACTTAACCGAGCAACGAAATGTGTTTCCAATTCATCCCGGTGGTCTCCACACACCGCCCAAACACCACACGTAGACATCAACACAATCCTACCAACCTGCGTCTTATTGTCACTTCTTCCACTGAACTTTTCTCTTTAACTGTTGGTCTCTGGAACTGCCAGTCAGCTGTCAACAAAGCTGACTTTATCTCGGCCTTTTCTTTGCAATCTGGACTGAGTGTCCTGGGCTTGACTGTGACCTTGATTCATCCAGAAGACTCAGCAACCCCAGCTGCTCTATCTAATAACTTCTCTCACATCCCTCGTCAGACTGGGAGAGGTGGGGGTACTGGATTGCTCATTTCTAACAACTGGAAATACTCAACCCATTCTCCCCTATGCAATTATAACTCATTTGAATCTCATACAGTTACTGTTACATCTTAGATTACATTCTTAGAGGAGCTGGATGGCCTGCTGTCCTCATTTCCAAAGAATGACAGTCCACTTTTAGTCTTTGGGGACTTTAACATTCACCTCGACAAGCCTTATGCTACAGACTTCCATTCACTCCTAGCTTCGTTTGATCAAAAAACTCATTGTCACTACATGCACTCACAAATCTGGCAACCAACTTGACCTCATTTATACATGCAATTGCATTACAGACAACATCTTGGTTAAACCCCTACACATCTCTGACCACTTTTGTATTACAGTTAACCTACATCTTGCTACTTGTGCACCTCTAACCCCTCTACCTGTTACTTTCAGACGAAACCAATGCTTTCTTTCACCCTCCCACCTTTCTTTCTTAGTATCCTCCTCTCTTCTCTCTCCAACCCACTTCTCATCCCTGGATACTAATGCAGCAATGACACCTTATGCTCCACTCTTACTTCTTGTCTAGATGATATATGCCCTCTCTCCTCCAGGCCAGCACAGGCTGCTCCTTCAAACCCTTGCTTATCCGATGTTCTTCGTGAGCATCTGTCCAAACTTAGGGCAGCAGAGAGAAAATGGCACACATCTAAAGATCCATCTGACTTGAGTATGTATCAGTCTCTGCTTTCATCTTTCTCTGCTCATGTCCATACAGCCAAATCTTCATACTTCCACAACAAGATCAACAATGCTCCAGGCACACGCAACCTTTTCAAAACTTTTAATTCACTGATCTGCCCTCCTCTACCACCTCCCACCACTTATATAACAGCTGATAATGTCACCACATTCTTTACAGACAAAATTACATCAATCAGTAGTCAATTCTCAGCTCCACACATACAAGAACTAAAATTGACCACACCCACGGCCAACACTCGCCTTTTTTCCCTTCTGTCCCCACTCTGAGGCAGGAGTATCCAAACTTCTCCTCTCTAGCAATCCGACGATATGTTCTTTAGGTCCTATTCCCTCACACCTTCTCCAAGCAATCTCTCCTACAACCTACCAACACTCAAAAACGTCATTAACACATCTCTTCTCACAGGCACTCTCCCCATGATATTTAAGCAGGCCCGGGTAACGGGCCTCGCCGCGGTGGCCGAAAAGCATTGACAGCTTAACGACCGACCGCGGGAGGAAGGCGGGGGGAGCCGGCTCGCGAACGAGCGGCGGGACTTCAGCGTGGCCATGGTCATGCTCTCACAGTGTGGGCATGAACCATCCGTGAACGCCGCCTCAGCGTGTTCGAAGCCCAAACACGTGAGGCAGCGTTCATGTCCGTCCGCTGAGGAGAGGAAACTACCGCACCCAGAAACGCATGGCCGAAAAGCCATTCTGAAAAGAACGTCTAATCAGCCGCGAGAAATTGCTCTTTTGTGATCCCGGTTGCCCAGGGAGGAGCCGCGGGGGCAGTGCACTCGCCGGGGCTGCTCGCTGGAATGCAGAGGCTTTCAGTGGCCGTGAAAACGGCCGCCCGCAGGACCACACTGGCAGCTGCCAAACAATGCTCTTTTTTGAAAACACTCTTTTAGTTTTGGCAGCACGCCAGCGGGAGGGAGCATGAACTCCGAAGAACTCTGTAGCAAGGTTTTCTCTCGTAGAAATCATAGAAAACAGGAGGCTCGAACCATTGGCTCTGAAGCAAAAGTCTGAATGAGTGGTGCGCGCCGCCATCTTATATACGCACACACCACTCGCCAATTTTCATTGGCCTTTTGAATAAGGCTCGAAATGATTTGAAATGATTGGTCTCTCAAGCAAGATCCCAATGTAACGTCGAAGAGATTCGACTGAGGGTGAACACAATATTATGCCATTAACCATTCTGAGTGAGGGGAAGTAAGTGAATGAAAAGGATAGGTGAGAAACAAGTTTATCCTGCATTTCTCTTAGTGAGATGTCAAAACGTATGTCTGCATGTCAATACATTGTGTGCATATTGCCCGTTTCTCAGAAGATCAAAGTGTCTAAGGTTCTTCAAGTCTTACGGGATTCAGACATGTCTGTCTGATCACTTTCCTTTTTTCCATTTTTCTTATGGTTTGTTGCTTTTATATATTCTACCATTACAGAGAAGATGAATATTAACATGAAATTAGTTTCATGGAACTGTAATTTCCTACTTACTAACCAGTGGTGAAATGTAAGTACAAATTCAAGGTACTTGTACTTGGGTGTTTCCATTTCATAAAGGTTCATACTTCTATTGTGTACATCTCAGATGCAAATATGTTACCTTTTACCCCACTTCAGTTATCTAACAGCTTTAGGTATTACTTTTCAGATTTTCCCATTTCCAGTGAAAACATGTATCTCCATATTTGGTGAATTAAAGTTTCAGATAAACTGAAGTCTGAAGTGTTCCTTTATGTGGAACACTTTTTGTGGAAAATTGTCCTAAAACATCATAATTAATCCAAAAACATCATATACTGTATAATGGTAAAACAATGATAGGGACCATTTTACTGCACAATGAGTACTTTTACTTTTGATAGTTCATATTTTCTCTTTTACAGTGTGGTATTTGTAGATGATCTAAATACTACTTCCACCACTGTTACTAAGTAGCTAAGTTAGCTAGCTAACATTACATAGTGTTAGCTAGCTATCTAGAAGGTAAGTTAATTTGATGATACTATGTATTATTTATATACCCATATTATCAAATTCGGTGACATTATTTAGCTGTAAAAAAGGGAGATGATACATATTAGATGTAAAATCTTCTTTCTGTATCTTGCTGAGTGGTGACAATTGATATCTGAAATGCATGAGTAACAGTTAAAAGTAAACAATGGGTAGCTAATATGGCAAATGAGGAGTTAGAATGTAGCACCATTGGGCTGCTGTTCATGTAGATTTCTACTTTGATTTGTGTAGATTTCTTCTGGATTATACACTGCTCAAAAAATAAACACAATGTAACTCCAAGTCAATCTCACTTCTGTGAAATCAAACTGCCCACTTAGGAAGCAACACTGATTGACAGTCAATTTCACATGCTGTTGTGCAAATGGAATAGACAACAGGTGGAAATTATAGGCCAGGGGTGCCCAACCCTGTTTTCTGGAGATCTACTATCCTACAAAGTTCAGCTCCAACCCTAATCAAACACACCTGAACCAACTAATTAATCTCTTAGGTAGCCCTTGATAATTACAGACAGCTGTGTTGGAGCATGGCTGGAACAAAAGTCTGCAGGTCGGTAGATCTCCAGGAACAGGGTTGAGCACCACTGGTATAGGCAATTAGGAAGACACCCCCGATGAAGGAGTTCCTATGCTTCTCAGTTCCTGTGCTTTCTGGCTGATGTTTTGGTCACTTTTGAATGCTGGCGGTGCTTTCACTCTAGTGGTAGCATGAGACGGAGTCTACAACAAACAAGTGGCTCAGGTAGTGCAGCTCATCCAGGATGGCACATCAATGCAGGCTGTGGCAAGAAGGTTTGCTGTGTCTGTCAACGTAGTGTCCAGAGCATGGAGGCGCTACCAGGAGACAGGCCAGTACATCAGGAAACATGGAGGAGGCCATAGGAGGGCAACAACCCAGCAGCAGGACTGCTACCTCCGCCTTTGTGCAAGCAGGAACAGGAGGAGCACTGCCAGAGCCCTGCAAAATGACCTACAGTAGGCCACAAATGTGCATGTGTCTGTTCAAACGGTCAGAAACAGACTCCATGAGGGTGGTATGAGAGCCCGACGTCCACAGGTGGGGGGTGTGCTTACAGCCCAACACCGTGCAGGATGTTTGGCATTTGCCAGAGAACACCAGCATTGGCAAATTTGCCACTGGCACCCTGTGCTCTTCACAGATGAAAGCAGGTTCATACTGAGCATGTGACAGACGTGTCAGAGTCTGGAGACGCCATGGAGAATGCTCTGCTGCATGCAACATCCTCCAGCATGACCGGTTTGGCAGTAGGTCAGTAATGGTGTGGGATGGCATTTTTTTTGGAGGGCCGCACAGCCGTCCATGTGCTCGCCAGAGGTAGTCTGACTGCCATTAGGTACCGAGATGAGATCCTCAGACCCCTTGTGAGACCATATGCCGGTGCAGTTGGCGCTGGGTTCATCCTAATGCAAGACAATGCATTGAGTGATTTTCAATCCTGGTCCTGGGGACCTATTTCTCTGCACATTTTGTATGTATCCCTTATCTGAGACACTCAATTAAGTACATGGATCTCTCTCCTAATGAGCTGATGATCTGTATTAGATGTGTTAAATAAGAGAGACACACAAAAAGTGCAGAGCAGTGGGTCCCCAGGACCAGGATTGAAAACCACTGGACTAGACAACCTCATGAATATACCTTATGAATATACGTCGGATTATGAATACACGTCATCTCAGCTAAGGACTCTGAACTTCCATCAGCGTCTTGATCCAGTGGTGTATGATTATTGTCGATGGCTAGGGATTCTCCGATGTCCTTGATATTTGCATCGCTCCTCATGTATCTTCACACACTGTTTGCGCTCTTGGCCTGATGCGATTCCATGCATCTGGTCAGACCGTTTGAAGTTTTCTAAACAAAGTGCGTCCACTATTAATCGCTCATTGCAGTGCTCCCTGATTCACCTCACTGGTAGTAATTCTCAACTAACTTTGTCGTCTAATTTGTCTGCCTCGTACTGTCATGCTGCTCTTTTGAACTGTCGATCCATCTCGCATGATGGACCTCAACGAAATCATAACTGACAATATGCTTGATGTCTTACTTCTCACTGAAACATGCCAAGTCCCTGATGATTTCATGCAGTTAAATTTACTCGCGCCGTACGGATATAAGCATCTGTCCAAGCCAAGATTACACGGCAAAGGGGGCGGTCTCGCTGTCATCTACCGTGACAACTTTCGTATCACACAACTTGATTTTCATGACACTAACTCTTTTGAATATATGGTACTGAAGGCTGACTCTCTCATTATCATCCTACTTTACCGTCCTCCCAAAGCAATATCGAACTTTTTTCCCAACTCAGTGGACTTTTAACCCTCATCTGCTCTATGTCTTCTCCTGTTCTCCTGCTTGGTGACTTTAATATACATGTTGATGTCATCTGCCCTAACTCCACACAATTATTGTCTGTTTTTGAGTGTTTTAATCTGTCTCAGCATATTCATTTTCCAACTCGTTCTCATGGTCATATCCTTGATTTAATTTGTACCTCAGGTGTTGATATCTGCTCTATCTCGTCCTCTGACACTGGTATCTCTGATCACAAACTAATTGACTTTAATCTTAGTTTACCTATGCATAAGAAAACATCTAAAACTGTCATTTCTTACCGTAACTTTAATAATGTTGATGTCTCATCATTCTGTTCTTCTATTGCTTCCTCCAATCTCTCTGATGTTTTTGATTTGTCTTCTCCTTCACTTATAGTTTCAAAACTTCAATCTGATACTCTCTCTGTCCATGCTCCTATTAAGACTAGACTTGTTCCTTCAACTCCTTCAACAGTTCTCCCTGGTTCACCCCTGAACTTCGTATCCTTAAGCGCTCTGGTCGACGGCTTGAGCGTCTCTATAGAAAAACTGGTCACACTGTTCACCACCAAGCCTTTACTGAACATTTTAAAAAATACAAATCTGCTTTACACTTAGCACGTTCTAGTTTTGTTTCTGCCATGATTAACAAATCCAGTAACAGGCCAAAAGCACTTTTTAACACAGTGAATAAACTTACCAATCCTCCACCTCATCATACTGTAAGTTCAAATGAATTCTGACACTCCTTTCTCAACTATCTTCTCGATAAGACGTCTGCCGTCCATCAGGGCTTTTTGAACAATGCCACCAAATCTAGCTTTAAGCTTAACCCCTCTTGTCAATCCCTGTCTTGCTTTTCTCTTACCAATCCTTCTTTGGTCTCTGAGCTAATATCAAAATCTAACTCTGCATCCTGTGGCCTTGACACAGCTCCTACTTCTCTTCTCTTCCACATCTGGGACATCATGTCTCACTCCATCCATGGTTGCACCACAGACTGTCTAGGGGGGAGTTCCATAAAACAAGTTTACCAAATAAGTCAGGCTTATTTCAGTTAGTCTGACTTATTTTAAGCCAAATCAAGTGACAATAAGTCAGACTAACTGAAATAAGCCTGGCTTATTTGGTAAAATTGTTTTATGGAACATCCCCCAGGTCTAGGAGGAGATCCCTCAGGAGACCATCCGCCACCTCATCAGGAGCATGCCCAGGCATTGTAGGCAGGTCGTACAGGCACGTGGAGGCCACACACACTACTGAGCCTCATTTTGACTTGTTTTAAGGACATTACATAAAAGTTGGATCAGCCTGTAGTGTGTTTTTCCACTTCAATTTTGATTGTGATACTGATGTCAGCACATTCAGCTATGTAAAGAGCAAAGTATTTAATAAGATTATTTCATTCATTCAGATCAAGGATGTGTTATTTTAGTGTTCCCTTTATTTTTTTACAGTGTATTTTTTCTGGGTATTATTATTTTTTTACCAATTGATTTAACAACCCTGCAATTGATATAAGAGAAAATCTAGTGTCATTTGGCTAATGCAGGAAACTTTTGCGGAACAAAATAGCAAATGTTAAATTTTTATGAGCATAAAATGTGGTATTTGCCTGTTTTTCACCAATAAAGAGTGGTTGTATCATGTCATTGACCTTTCAATTTTGATTCCTGGTGTCAAAATGATATGAAAAAGTGGGTTAATTTGACTTTGCATGTTGTATGGTTCAGGAGTTAACATTTTTGTGATACCAAGTTTGTAATTAAATTTCATTTCACATCATTTCAAGATGGCTGCCAAACGAACCCCATGGGACATTAGTTGACCTCAGCAACATCAAAAATTGTTAACTCTATAGTCAGCTTGCCCATAGCTCATTTGATACGGCATTGCACTTTGGTGATTGACGAGCTCCGGTATGAACCCTGTGAAACAACGGTTTGACAAAACAGCTCAAATCTGCACAAAGAAATGCAAATTGCACAGCTGCATCGCCAGGTATGTTTTTGTAAAATCACTTTTGTGTTTGATAACACTATCAGTTAGGTTTAGGGATGGTTTTTGTGTAGGCTATATTTCCAACACGATACAGCATTAACCTTTAGTGACACCCTGGATATTTGAATTCTAAACAGCTGGAATACTTAACTCAAGCAACATAATAAAAATGCAGCAATACATGCATGTACCAATGTAATAAAAACGTGCCAAGGTAATGTATTGAACGTTTGTTTTAGCACCTCTCTCTGGACATTTTACTTTGAAACTGCTGCAAAATGTGCAGTAAGGTACATAATGGTGTTGCAGAAATGTATGTAGAGGCATGCATTTCCAATGAGCCTGGGTTTGGTAACATTTTGTAACTGATACAGAACTTAATAGAAAACCAGTGTAGAGATTGTAAAATTGGGGTAATATGATTATATTTTCTTGACCTAGTAAGGACTCTAGCAGCTGCATTTTGGACTACCTGTAGCTTGTTTATTGAAGATGCAGGACAACCACCTAGCAGTGCATTACAATGGTCAAGTCTTAATGTTGAAAATGCATGAACTCAACATGCAATATGTAAGACAGATCCTTGCAGCACTCCATACTTTACTAGTGATAATTGAGATGATTCCCGGTTTAAATAATCAAAGTGATAACGGTCAGACAGGTAGGATCTAAACCAACTTAAAGCCTGCCCTTGAATACCCATATAGTTTTGTAATCGATCTATGAGTATTTCATGATCTATAGTGTTGAACGCAGCACTAAGATCACGTAAAAGTAGTAATGAGATGAAGCCTTGGTCTGACGCAACAAGCAAGTCATTTGGTATTTTAACACGTGCAGTTTCTGTTTTGATGGGGCCTGAAACCTGAAATTCTTCATAGATATCTTTTTTTTTTTTTTTTTTTTAGCAGACACAACTTTTTCGAAAATTTTAGACATAAATGGAAGATTTGAAATTGGTCTATAATTTGCCAGTTTACTATCTAGTTGTGGATTCTAAATAAGAGGCTTAATAACCGCCAGCTTGAAGGGTTTTGAGATATGACCTAGAGATAACAAAGAGTTAATCACACTGAGAAGCGGTTATTCTGCTACAAGTAACAGACCTTTCAGTAATTTAATGGGTACAGGATCTAATAAATATGTTGTTGGTTTAGATGCAGTGATAAGTTCCTGTTCTATAGTAGTAAAGTACTGTAGTTTTTCTTTGGATGCGATAAATAAAACTGAATTACAGCACTAAACATAATTCCTTCAACAACCTTATTTACCTTGCTATGTCAAAAATTTTTGTGCTCAACATGTTTTTACAATCCTTCAGAATATCTGACTGCTGCTGTAAACTCATGTTTATAATAAAGGCTAACAGAATTGTTGGAAGCTTAGTTATGTGACTTTGTTTTCAAATCTGGTATCAAATCAATCAGTGTACAGTACATAAACTCTTAGATATAGCTTTTTACAATCCTGCTTGTAAATTGCCAGTTTGCCAGCTGCAGGCCAAAAAAAAACAAAACAACAACAACAAAAAAACATTTCTTACCACTCACTTTGGTCTGGAGGATTGGGAACACAAGCCCTGTCATATAAACAGTGAAAACATTAGCACTTAATTGGAGTGCCAGTCAAATTAGAGGACCAGAAAACAAGTTTGAAGTAAGTGGATGAATTCTACTGTATTACTGTAGAGGAGGTGAATGGGTTTATAATGCATTTTTTAACAATATTTTGCACATTTCCTTTTGACGGCTCAGGATGCTGCATATAGTTGTTATTAGTTAAAGAGTTTTTTTAAGTGTGTGTTGATTGTCCTAGAATGTGGTCTTAACCATAACATTTGCATGCAGATAACATCACACGTACCTCATAACGAGGAAGTGGTTGTGTGTGATCATATAGTCCAATCACAAGCATCAATGAATGAAATTGCATCATGCCTTGCATCAGATACTCGATCAAAAATGTGCTGTTGATAGATTTTGATAAATACTGCATGAAGTTATAGACAGAAAAAGTAAATCATGTTCTTTAAGCCAAGTTTTTTGACACATTGTTTTAGATTATCATTTTGATTAAATTCTATTCAACTGGGCATTATTACTATAAAATGCTCTCATTAATGCCACATTATGTATGTTGCAACAGGTTTGGGACCGTTTTTTATCTTTCGGGATAACTTTTCAGAGTCTGTTTGGTGCTGCTTGAAATAACACTTGTCAGCAGTCTTAATGTACTGTGTTTGCATCAGAGCCAAAGAACACAGGAAATCCGCCCTTACTCTGCAGAGCATGTGTGTTTAGAAACCTGTGGTTTTCTGCTCTAGCTTTAAAGGTAAAGACAAAGGTTAGGGTGAAGTTACTTCCTTGAAACTTTAGAGTTTTACAATAAGCCATTTCCATAAACTTCCTGATGCTTTACAGTTTGAATGACAATCAATATGGCCAAATATTAAAAAATATAAAATTATAATATTAATAAGTTTTATTATTGAATCAATATTCCATCTTGATTATATAAGTAAGAACTATTAATTGTTTTAATTTGATTATCAGCAAGTATTCAACAAAAAGTCAACAGTATACAGTGTATATACACTATCAAAAAAGAAAAGAAAAGAAAAAAGTGCACAAAAAACAATAATAATAGTTGTACCTTTTAGGGGTACAACAGCCTGTCACTGGGCGGTACCCTCAAAGGGATCACTTTGTATCTTCTTTACCCCTAGCGTTCTTAAGGGTACTTATTACTACCTAAAGGTGCTAATATGGACCCTTTAAGGGGAAAAGAAGGTACAAAGGTATCCTCTTGCTGTTGCACCCATAAAGGTATCATATTGCTGACAGTGTAGATGAGAAATAGTGTGTAATTACACCCTCATAAAGATAATAAAATGTCTCTAAAAATCAAATTTAAAATCCCATGGTCCAAATATTATGCCATATATGCCATATCATTGCATACATTATTATGCAATAATATGCCACTTAATTAAATGGCTGATTTCAGCATGTAAATGTTTAAAACGACATGAGGCTACAGTGTTGTTACTGTTTTTTTCTTCTTCTTTTTTTTCAAGTGTAAGTAAGTGTATGTGATTGCAGTGCCATATGTGTTATGGAGTGCTCTTGTGGTAAGCAGTAGCATTACAGTATACTTTTGCAACACAATTTTATTTATTTGTTTATTTACATATTGATAAACATCTTGATATATCTATCCATTTGAAATAAGTAGTTTAGAGATAAAATGTAACAGACATTAGGAATATACAATATTCACAGACAAAACAATATTCAATCCAATATAGAATACATTCAAAGTAAATTTTCTCTGTATATCAATACTGCTCTCACACATCCTCTTTTAGCCCATGTGAGGGGAAAATGTTTTGTGTTTGGTTTTGCCTTCAAAGTGTGTGGTTAAGGGTGTTTTTTTCTTTCTTTTTTTTCTATTCCTGTGGTTAATGACTATTGTATGGAGCCAGTGTTTAATAATTTGCAAGGTCATGTGATGAGACCTCGGAGATGTTGAGGAACAGATATGTTATTAATATTAAATAATTTGTAAATTTAATGCATGAGTTAATTTTTAAGCCAGTTTGTGAAACACTGAGGCATGAACTTTCATATCATTGTATATCATTCATATCATTATAGTTTCACTAATTGAGGTAATATAATTGATATGATATTATCATCATTAAATCAACAAACGTATGGTGCAATGCATGAATAAAACATCTTAAATGATTAGTGCAATATTTACAAAAAGAAAAAAAAAACTTATCTAAACTAAACTTGTGTACTTTTGATGGGAGATGTAAAGAAAATAGCCGTGTTGGAAGTTTCATTCTCTGAAACTTTGGATTGCGTAGATGTTGATTGGTAGGCCTTTACACATCCAAGATATCTCGAAAACACACTTACTAGGCATTTCCTAAACTTTTCTCCAACAAAAGCATAAATGACCGGATTTACACAGCAGTGAGTGAGTGCAATTGTCTCTGTTAAGTCCATGGCCAGGTTGACATAATGATAAGCCTCACAGTAAGATAGAATGCCAAACTCCTGCAAGGTTTTCAGAAACACCACCACATTGTAGGGCACCCAGAAGACCACAAACACGATGACAATGCCTAAGATGAGTTTGATGGCCCGTTCCTTTTTTGAGTTTTTTGTCTTCTTCACAACCATTAGGACCCTGATATAGCAGTAGGTTATGATGGGCAAAGAGATAAACAGTCCTACTGCATTTTCACCAAAGTTACGAAAAAGCTTCCACTTCTGGGCTGACCCAACAGGATAAACTCTCTGACAGCTGGTCTTGTTCTCCTCTGTGACCATTGCAGCAAATATGGCCTCTGGAAGGGCGGCACCGATTGAAACTATCCATATAACAAAACTCACTATAATTCCGTAACGCAACATCTTCGCTCCCAGCACTGCAACGGCATGTACGATGACCAAATAGCGATCCACGCTCATCAGGGTCACAAATAAGATTCCGCTGTAAAATCCCACTTGGTATGTACCCGCCATTGCCTTACACATTTCATTGCCTTTTAGGTGGTGGCCCTGAACATAAAGACCCCAGAAGGGAAGTGAGAGGACCATTAGTAGGTCTGACAGAGCCAGATTCAGCAGGCAGAGATTTGTCATATTTTTCACATGCATGATTTTCAAGAGGACCCATAAGACGGTGATGTTTCCAATGAGGCCAAGTGCAAAAACCATGTAGAAAATGGCAGCCTTAAGATTTCGATTCAGTTGTGAATCTTCAATCATGCATATACTTTCGATACTTTCGCCGTAATCATATGTTGTTGAACTCATGCTGTAACAAACAGTAAATGTTATTTAGTGACATGCTGATTAATTGATTGCATATATCAATATTTGCTGAAAAAACATGGCTAGAAAAAAGTTTTAAAAAGTTAAAAGTAGTTTAAAACACACACACTATTTGTACTAAATGTAGTTGTCCTTGAACACCACTAGTTTGACTCATATATGATATCATATATATATATATATATATATATATTTTTTTTTTTATCAAGCCACAGTGAAGTGCAATAATGTCATTGTGTGAAAGTTTGTTTCAGTAAGTTGGGGACTTTTGAAAATTAAGAGTCGGAAGGCACATGCCAATTTACTTCAAATAAACTAACCTTTATAATTTATAAATAATTTGTAGAGAGAAACTATATTTCTTTGCTTAATGATTAGTGGCTGTACGGAAGTAGTGGCAGGATGCGATATACTAACAGTACGTTAGTACTCAAATAAACCTGATCAAGGGTGTTACAATTGTGTCTTATAATATGTGTTCATAAATGTAGGCATTTAAAAAGTTTAAATACAAACTTTAACAGCGAAAACAATTGGAAGTTAAACCTCAAAGCTGCCACATGCAGACCACATTTTAAAATATCACTACGTACAAACAGAAGGAGGTCGCATCAAGTTGATTAACCACAGCTTTCTCAAGCATCCCACCGCAATCCTACTATCATACATCAGTGTCTGTGATCTCATATACCATTTTTGTGAATTACAGTACTTGTACAGTACAATCAAGATGTCCTACATTACTCCTAGGAGAAATCACTTGTATGTAATAAAAATTATTTGGATCAAAAAACATTGAATGTAATATATTGGGCTGTATTTAAGGAACAGGGTTATATTCTTGAGCCAATCTCTGTAATGTATCAAAAAGTATTAATGATGGATCAAAACTCAACATGATAAAAATCCAGTAAATAATGTTTACCTTTCTGCATATGCTTCAGTCATGATGACAAATTGCTATATCTCTTGTTGTTGAGATGTTGTTCATGAAAGTGAGTCTAGTACATTTCACCCTGATTCTGTATATTTGCCTTCAGCAAATTTCCTGTAAAATGAAGCATGTGCATGTGTGAGGGTGCCTTTTTGCAAAATTTATCTTGCGACTCGAAGGTGACATGTGAACATTTCCTGTCAGCGCACTGAGGTTAGCAGATTTGGATACACAAAAGAAATTCCCGTGGAGCAGATAAAGCATTTGAGTCATTTGAGGCTGTGACAGCTACTGAATAAACGCTAATAAGTCCCCCCACCCACAGTGAATGTCTTGAAAAGGACATTTTATATAGATAATGTTCAAAGCTAGTGCCATCCTACACCAATGAATGATATGTCTGTAATGCTGAAAAAAACAATATTTGTGCTCTTTTCTCCTTTAACAATGAGTCAGTTTTCAGGAATTGAAAACATGAAGAACAAGTGAAACTAAAGCTTATTCTTGGAAAATTAATTATGGGTTTCAAGATTGTGTCCCTCTTTCCAGCTTGTCATGGTATTTATGTGATAGCTGACTTTTTATATGCAAACCTTTTAACAGGCTCAAAACACACTCTTAAAAATAAAGGTTCCAAAAGGGTGATGCCATAGAGAAACCCTTTTTGGTTCCCCAATGAACCTTTCAGTGAACAGTTCTTAAAAGAACCATTTTAAAGAACATTTTAAATCTAAAGAACCTTTTTTGACTATAAAGAACCTTTTCTGCATTTGAAAGGTTCCATGGATGGTCAACGTTCTTGATGGAACCATTGATGCCAATACAGAACCTTTATTTTTTAAGAGTGCAGAGAGTGCTTTCAGAAACGTTTTTGAACATTTTAAATTTCTCAACTATCAAAAGCCTATAGTTCACACAATCAAGACACTCCCCCTCATGTCATTCCAAACCTGTTTGCATTTTTTTTTTCTGTGGGAACTGTTTCAGTGTTTTTTTTTTTTTTTTTTTTGTCCATACAATGAGAGTCAGAGTTGTTTTGAACCCTACTGACTTTCATTATATGGGCATAAACAGTTAAATATATTATGATATTTTTGAGTGAACTATCCAGACCTATATATTCTCACTAGCCTATTCACCTAATTTTTCAACAATGAATTTGCGATACTTCCGATTCATTAGTTGCTAATGGTAAAAGATCAGCAATAGTGCAGAAGCAATAAAACTATTTGCGTAACAAAAAAGTGCTTACAAAAAATAAAGTAGTTCTAGTAGGGTCTGTTTTTTTTCTGAGTGTCATGGCGGATGCCCATGCCAAATGCCATATCATTTTACAAATATTACTGTATTTGTGTCACGGAATGTAGTTTTAAGAGGTTTTCAGGCAAGAATGTACTTGTTTATAGTTCAAATATGCAGTTTGTTAATAAAGATAACGTCTGTTTGAAAATCACATGCCTAGTAACTTTTTGATAACTGTTTTGTTGTTGTTGTTTATTAAATATTATTATTAAATAAAAAAAATGTATAAAAACAGTTTTTTAAATAATGTATTTAATAATAGTGTTCAGTATTGAGAAACGTGCGTGTATTCGTGATGGTGATTTTAGTTACATTGTTCTGCCATTAGATGGCGACAAGAGACTGTTTTTATGAGTGAGTCAGCAGTGATTTACACACTCGTGCTGTCAAACTGTTGTATAAACGCAATATCACACTACTTGAGATATGGCTGTATATCGGCACTCTGTGATTACTTATATTGCTCAACTAGTTACTGTCTTTTAAAAGTAATTAGTTGCATTACAATATTACTGTCACGATAGGGATAAGGGTCTGGGTCCAAATGCAGGGTAAGTAAGATATATTTAATAAACACAAAATAAACAGATAAACAAACAAACAAACGGCCAACACGGCACACACGACTGGATCTGGGCAGGAGCAGGATTCACATAAAACTTGAAAACAGAGACAGGAAACAAACCATACGGAAGACAGGTACAGGAAACAATGCAGACTCACCAGGGTAGTGGAAGTGTGGAGATTATAAAGACAAATCATAAGTGTAATCAGCTGGGGAAGACAGGTGACAATCAAGGCAGGTGCAACAATCAGAGAAGTGTAGTGCAGGGAAGGGAAAACAGCGACATCGTGTGGCGAAGGGAAAGGCAGCAGCCCAGAGTCATGACAATTACTGTCTCTAAATTGTAATGCGTTACACTACTTTTGAGTTACTTTCATCAAATTATTCACAGAAGTATGACTAGGCATTATAAAATGCCATAATATAAGTTTATTGCTGCTCATTATACATTTAATGGAGGGTCATTTGGTAGGTCTCATAAAATTCTAAAAACATATTTAGGTAGGCCTACCCAAATATGTAGGTCAGCATTAATGTTGTAGTTTAGGTTAAACACAGATAAGCACAAACCGCATTAACCACATTCATAAATAACACCGGTAAATAAAGCGAAGTGTTATAATGTACAAACATTAAACACAATAACTAGCCTATAGGTTATTTTAAATGGTCAGAACAAAAATTTATGTAAGTTGCTAAACAAGCCACAACTAATTAGGGTAAACCGAAACTGAAAGCAAACAGCGTTGTTCTCACGCAGCCTACCTCTCTCATTCATGAATCCGATTAAATTTGTCCATTTTCGCGATGTATTTGAATGCTAAACTATTATGTTAACCAGGCTTTGTACATGAGCAAATATGTATTTGGCCCGAGCTCAGGCTAAACGGCATGGTTTGTACTAACAGTATTCCAGCAACAGGAAGACAAACTATTTTACCCGTGAAATTTTTTTAATTCACAAACTGATTTTGAGTTAAAATATGTTGTTGTAACTTGCCTTACTGAGATTGTAACGAGTAATATTATTACACAAATTGAATTAGTAATTTGTTAAGTTACCCTGTTACAGCAAAAAGTAGCCTATTGTACTACTGTAATATTATTACTTTTGTAATGCGTTACTTCCAACACTGGTTATTGTACAGGTAAAATAAAAGAAAGTGACTCACAACAGAGGCCTTGCAGAAGTGCTATTCTTGTTACTCTTGTTTATGTGTGCATATTGTCATTTGAGTATACGATATAAAGTCTTTTTTTTTTAATTGAGTGGTCTTGTTTCTACAAACAATCTCCATTTTCTGAGATTTTCTTGGAGGTAAAGCACATGCTGTGATAGAGGGCGTTGGATCATAATCTAGCTGTTGATCTTACAAACTGATCTGCACTCATCCAGCAGCAGAAGAAACCTCTCATATGATTCAGTACAATCAAGCAGCAACTCTCAGGATTGAAAATGTCTGTAATGCACCTTGCCACAATAGTCGAGTCCCCCCAAAGTGGCTGCCCACAATATCTTTCCCTTGTCAGCATGACAAAGAATGACAATGCAACAGAATTTCCATAACATGCATTTAAAATAAATAATTAACCTCAAACAATTTCTCATGATAAAACATTTCAAATTAGGTGTTTGTTGAGGCAACAACACAAAAAGTCTCTCAGAAAGTGGGAGTATTGTTAAAGAAATGTCCATGCTTGAAACTGTAGATCTATGTTTCATAGATAAGCACTTACGCAGATGTGGTTTACAGCAATGCGTCAGACTTCTTCCTCTTTGTGACGTCACCTCCCTCCCATCACTGCTACACAGAAAGCCACCTCCACGCATTATGGCACGTCATAGTTCCCTTAGCATTTCAAGGAATACTACCTCAAGGTTTTTTTTGTTTTGTTTTGTTTGTTTTTTTGTTTTTTTTTACGTAAGAATAGTTTTGTAGTAATGTAACACTGAATGTGTGTTCTGTATATTAGTTTGAATGCATACCACCAAGACAATGAATTTGAATCCATAAAATATTTTATTAAATTGCACTTAACATTAAAAACCTTAAAAGCAAAACTTAAAATATAGGCTTAAATGCATTTCTTTAAGAAAGACATCAAGAAGTCATAACTGAAAAAATTTGTAACCCTGATGCAAAAACGAACAGTAGGTTTATTTAAAATTCCTGATGAAATAAATTTCTAAATTATCTGTATCGTTATCTGTTATCTATCGTTATATGTGATCCTGGACCAGTCATAAGAGTAAATTATTTGAAATTGAGATTTATACATCAAGCTGAATAAATAAGCTTTCCATTAATGTATGGTTTGTTAGGATAAAACAATATTTGGCCGAGATACAACTATTTGAAAATCTGGAATCTGAGGGTGCAAAAAAATTCTAAGTATTAAAAAAATTCTCAGCAATGCATATTATTAATTAAAAATTTAATTTTGAAATATTTACGGTAGGAAATGTATCAAATATCTTTATAGAACATGATCTTTACTTAACATCCTAATGATTTTTGGCATACAATGTATTTTTGGCTATTGCTGACTGGTTTTGTAGTTCAGTGTCACATATCTAAAATATGAGCAATATACATGCACAGAGAGGAACGCATTTGAAACAGCTTCAACTTCTGCATTTTCCCACTTAACATATATCATTATTGTTAACAAAATTGTCTGGGGAAAAAAAACAAAAACAGAACAAAGGCAATTTTCAAGAACTCAATATACATTCATTAAAAAGGGGAACTTAGAGAGTTTAAAAAAAGCTACTCAGAAAGAAAGTAACTTTGTGGAAATAAGTTTCCTCTAAGCAATCTGTGTGGAGGAATATTCAGAAGATTTGGTGAAGACTGAACTTCTGCGTTCAGATAACTGTCGAGACAAAGTGGTGCACTGGCTAAAGCACAATGGAAACTGCTCTTTTAGGACTTTAAGAACTGCTCTTCTGAACTTCTGTCCGGCAAAGGCATAGATGATTGGGTTAAGGCAACAGTGGCTTAAGGCTATAGTTTCGACCCATTGCATGGCAAGGCTTAAACTAGTGTGCGAGTCACAAGTAAGCAAGTAGCCTTGCGTTTGCAGGTACAAAATAAACATGACAATGTTGTATGGAGTCCAGAAGAGGAAATAAACTGCCACCACAGCCAGGATAAGTCTGATGACTTTATGTCTTTTTTGTGATTTTATGCTGAGCAGAGTGGGGATGATCCGTGAATAGCAAAAGCTCATAATAACCAGAGGGATAATCAAGCTCAGGAAGTTCATCTTAAGGTACGTAAATGACTTCCAGCCATCTGCAGGAAATTCAGATCCGCATGATGTTTTGGCCTCCTTTTTCTCTTTGGCAAAAATAATATTAGGGAGCGATGCAAACAGACTGAGCAGCCATACAAATGAGGCCAGAACCAAACCCATTTTTGCAGACCGATTTCTGGAAAAGATACTATGGGCATGGACGATGACAACATAGCGATCCACTGTCATAAGGACCATGAAGAAGATGCTTCCGTACAGACCCAACATGAAGAGACCCGTTACGGTATGACACATGAATTTGCCAAAAATCCACTCCTCCATAGCACTGTGAGCCCAAAAAGGGAGTGACAAAAGAAAGAGAAGATCAGATAGGGCTAGGTTGAAGAGGCACACATCTGTCATGTTGGATTTTTGACGGTATCTGATCAGGACCCATACAACCAGGCCATTTCCGATGAAGCCAAGAATAAAAACTATGCTGTACAGGGTGGGAAGGAAAACCTTGCTGAATTCCTTTGTGTTGCCATTGTTGCATGGTGCTCCAGTATTGCCAGCACTGTCATAGTAATCACCATAATGGTCTGATGTTGTCGCTTGGAGGGCACACAAAGAACACACAATATTATATTTGCCTTTTTATAATAGCTATAATATAATATAATATAATATAATATAATATAATATAATATAATATATGTTAACATTTTATTATAAAATCTTAACATCTTCACAACAGTGGTTTCTTTAGGTTTGAAAGTAGACTCAACAAAATGACACCACAAGTAGAAATTTGAATTTTAGTTTGTGCTTTACTGACATCTACTGGTCAGACTAGGCATGATTTTCTGCTCGACTTTGAGATGTTTTAATATTCGCCTATATGACTTCTTTTATCTTTAAAAGGATAGTTCACACACACAAAAAATTAAAATTCTGTCATCATTTACTCACCCTCAAATTGTTCCAAACCTCTCTCTAATTGAACACAAAAAATATATTTTGAAGAATGGTGGAAACCCTATGGGGTTATTTTTTGTGTCTTTATTATTCAAACAAACACACTGTGTTTGAGAGTAAAACTAATTATTTTGTAATTAAAAAATAAAAGTTAGCAAAAAAAGTCTTCTTAAATCTCAAAAATAAAGAAATTGATAACAAAATTATTTGCGGTTCGAGTAAATCTTTATTTTTCTTTGTGCACTTCAAATAATTTTTATTGCGAAACCACAAATGTTGCCCTCTTTTCTGCTGTCTTTTTATGCGGGTCTAAAATTTTTGTTTGCGAATTGAAAGGTTTTGCTTGTGAGTAAAACTGTATCTCAGTGGGGGGTCTCTATCTACCAGGATAAAAATCCTTTTTCTATTGGTCAATTTCGATTAAAGTGACCGGTTGACCACGCCCACTACGTTTCCCCGCCAACGGCCGCCACCAGCAACAATTTGTTAATGAGTAAGATAACTAATTTAACATCTTAAACTCAGTGACTGACAAGTGAATTTATGTAGTCTCTCTTCTCATGCTCACCCATTTAAATACGTAACGTTAGCTAATTCAACTAATTCTATTCAAGTTATCACCGAATTACAGACGGTATTTAAGAAAAATAAAGATTGTAAAAAAATTTACACGCACTGCAAATAATTTTGTTATCAATTTCTTCATTTTTGAGATTTAAGAAGACCTTTTTTGCAAACTTTTATTTTTTAATTACAAAATAATCGGTTTTACTCTCAAGCACAGTATGTTTGTTTGAATAATAAATAAATAACAAAAATAACCCCATAGTAACAGACAGTTGAGATTCTTCAAAATATCTTCTTTTGTGCTCAACAGAAGAAAAAAACTAAAACAAGTTTGGAACAATTTGATGGTAAGTAAATGAAAACAGGATTTTCTTTTTTTGGGTGAACTTTCATAATAAAATCAAATTCATAATAATGCTGGTTTTACGTTTATTTATTGTTTACTTGTAAATAATAATATAAAATAAATTGTTTACTTTTTAATAAATAATAATTTAAAATGGCAATAGTTGTTGTGACAAAAAAAAACTACACTAAACTCTATTTGCCCTATAATATAAGTACATTATAAGGCCGTGTTCACACTTGGCGTCTTTTTTGACAAGAAAAAGTTGACAAGCGCGCTTTTTTACAACAGCTGCAACAGTAGCCTATGTGTGGTGCAGAAATGTCAATGAAAGAGGAAGCTTTCTCTTTTCTTTTTTGACATTTTTGCCTTTTATTTGATAGGACAGTATTTCGACAGGAAGCGGGAGAGAGAAAGAGGGGAGATGGGATCGGGAAAGGGTTGCTCGAAGCGCAACGGCGCTACTGTACATGTCGATGTGCGGCTCAAGAAGCTAGCAACGCTGCACGTCGGCTTTTGAAGTTAACGGGGAGGCGCATCCGGTTCACAACAATAAAATAAATGTCTATATAACGGCACCTTTCCCATTTTTTCTTGTTGTTATGGAAACGACAGGTCTAGCTACTCGCTTGTCATTGGTCAGCTGTCAAAAAAGCGCTTGACGTAGGGCGTTTTCTTCAGAAAAGTTTAACTTTTTTCAACTTGAAAAGAGATCTGAGCTGCAGAAAAAGACGCCGGCGGTGCTTTTTTGAAAACACTGTTTACTCCATAGGATTATAATGTAAAACAGACGCTGGCAGTTTTAAAAAAGACGCCAAGTGTGAACATGCCCTAAGTGGGAACAAGTTTTAAATGTAGCATAATAACATTGAATAGACTGTGTAGTAACCTACCAGCTATAGTCCTTGGGTCCTCTGTCATGTCTCTTGGTTTTGACAGCTGAATGTGTGAGATTTTTTTGTGATCCTGTGTGTCAAAAAGCTTTACAAAACACAGGAGGTGCTATTTTCTGGACCTCCTAGAGGCGGGACGTTTAACTCTAAAAAAAAAAATCACACTGCTCTCCGTATCATTACTTTAATTAATTTGAAATTCACATTAGCCTTTTTAAATGAGAAATTACTACAGAGGAATTTCAGAATGCAGGAAAAAGGGCATACAATTTTAACTGCAATACACTGAATATACACAAACACACACACATTTACACAGCATTTTGTTTGTATATACATTTTAGCTTGAATTGGCTTTTATGTAGTTTTCATATTCTATGTAAAATTACTCATGTCCAGTACTTAAAATATCTTCTTTTAGCCTATCCTAACTTTTACAAATGTTCTCCTGATAAAAAAGTGTTACAACGCCCTCTTAGGGTTACGGTGCAGCGGAAATACCCATCTGTCATTCTAGAAAGACAGTAAAGTAGTTGGGGAATTAGTTGTTAGATTATTTAAGTAGTGGTTGCAGACAAGGGTTGTACTGTCCTTAAATTTCTTATATAATATTTATCTTTAAAGTTCTTTAATGGATAAATAGAAAACTGTAATGCGTCATACATAGACTGACACTTCTGTAGTGTGAGTGTAACAGTTTTTTTATTCATGAGTTGACAAGGTTCTGACCAACGGATCTGAGGATCCTGCTGGACAGGGGCGGGACGTATTAACGGCGAGCCAATCAGGCAGACCGCAAAAGAATAATAAACGCTAGGGACGCTGGGAGTAAACACCATTTGAATGTTAAGGGGCGGCTTTTTGTTGCAGCTTCACGGTTACCATGGTAAAAACTTGTGTTATCAGTTCCATATTGATATTACAAGAATCCTACTGATAATTACGTCACATTTACATCTTGACAGTTACGCTAATATTACCTGTTCTCAAGAGAAACGCTTTTAGGTGGTGAGAGTCATTTATTGACAGTATCACTGTATCAGTACTGTTTACTGTCAAGCACACGCACTTCCAGCAGCTTGTTCTCTCGGGCGCGTTCTCGCGCACAGAATTCCTGGCTCAGCCTGCCGTTGAGCGCGGGCTCGAGAATCCGCGGGAACGGCGCTGCCTGGTGGACGGATTAGAATAGAATTCAGAGCTCCTGTGCTGTTGTTGCCTGTCTATGAAGCCGAATCCACGTAAGTATTTCACTGTTTTATATTATGGTGGTATTTCGGTGACGAAATTGCTTTTAATTTAACTCACAACGTTTTTATGGTAAGTTAATAGCTGCGTTAAACTTATTCTGCATATGTTCGTAGTCTCTTTTGTAACAAGTGAAACATTTGATTGCTTTCATTTGTTTTACCATATTTGTGTGTACATCAAACACTTGTCTACATCTAGGAGCGCAGTAAATGGTTAAGTCGTTCCAAATACATGACCGTGACACCTTGGTTCTGGTCAGCAGTGTTTTCTGTAGAAGAGTTTGTATCCTTGTTCTTCTAAAGTATATTTTCATGTTCTTTCTTTAAAGGTGACACTTATATGAATAAGTGTGAAATTGAATCCCAATGTCCCGCCTGGACGTAGGAGTAAATTGCGTTGATACAAAGCGGATTTAGTTTATGACAGATGAATTTGGGAGACGCTACAATCAGACCTCCTGTAGGGTGAGTGTATATAGAGCCCTCACTAGATGTTACTGTTTTTTTCATGAATTTAATTGTTATAACCGCCTCTCCACTGTATTAATATATTATCTATCTATTATGGTGCATTCTAGTGGGCCCATTTAATTTTTTTAAACTATCTTGATCAACTTATACCTGTTGAACTCTATTAAATTAGTGTGAAGGTAACAGGAACATCAGGACAATCTGTAGTGGAATGAGAAAATCAGACTAACATAGACTCCAAATTCTGTTTTGGAAAATTCTGAAATTTGGTTTTATCAGATAAAATAATACTCTGTAACAAAAAGTTGACATGGCATTTGACTTGTTGGGATAAAAGCTCTGTTCTAGCAGCTACATGAGAGAAGAGTAACCAGCAAATGAAAACAAATAACTGTCCAGTCATCTGCCAGTGATGCTTTTGTATTCCTCCTCTCACACCTTTTGTCACCTCCGCTCTTGACTCAATAGCTCATTATTCCATTTTATTGAATGGAATGTTTGCTGAGCTTTTCTACTTCAAAATTAAGTACCTTAAACAGAAATTGACTCTGTATTTGGTATTCAGTCCAAGTCAATTCACTTGAGAAGTAAAGAATTCCACGGGAATTGCATTCTCACAGAAACTTCTTTCGATGTTAACGTATCTCAGCAGCCATTTAAGTGTTAGCCAGTGTCCCCTCTCTGACAACACAACAGTCTGCTTTGTGGATCTTACCCACAACCCCCCTTTCCTTTTATGTAATCAGACCCCATTACATAGCTAAAGCAGTGGACGATTGTGGTTATTTAAAGCTTGAACAGTTGTTGAGCATTCCCACCGCTATCTTCTTAGAATGTTGAATGGATCAGATGTTTATGAATATCCAATGAAATTCAAAATGAAGTAACTTTTGTTATATTCTTATACTCTATATTCTTATATTCTATATACTTGAACTGTAAAGCTGTTGATGCTGTTTTAGAGTTTAGGATGTTACCATAGAGGGATCCTCAAATCTGGTCCTTGATATTTGCTTTCCTGCAGAGTTTAGCTTCAACTTTAATCAAACACATCTGAGCATGCTAACCAATGTCTTCAGGATCACTGGAAAATTACAGGTAGGTGAGTTTGTTCAGGGTTGGAGCTAAACTCTGCAGTGCATTTGTCCTTCAGGCCATAGACATTTTGCCACCTAGAAAACATTGTTCTATTCCAATATCAGAATTTTTGTGGACAAAAGCGGTAGGAATGCTAATATCTATTTATGAGGTGAGTTTAGTTGTTAGCCCACACACAAGATCCCTTGTATCAGAACACTTTGTTAGCAGCTGAAAAATTAAAGGAATGAATTGGTAATCTGGCGACGCCTAAGGGTTTGACACCTAGTGTCCATTGTTTTTTTTTGTTTTTTTTTTTTCCTTCATAAGCTCTGAACAGGTCTAAGGATTTTCCACCATGCATACATTTTCCTTTTGCATGTGGGTGTCTCACTCTTAATTAGCTGCTAATTGTTTTCTTGCTCTGTTAGGAATTCTTACTCCTGCTGGATCTCGCACTACAATTAATTGTTTTCCACTAATATACATGACACATCAGAATACAATGTGCACACAGTACAACAAAACACACAATCTGAAGTCAAGGCACATTTAGTTAGGGACTTTTACATTCCATTCAGCCAGTCTTTGCACTTATCTCTGTTTGGAGTTATGTATATTTGGTCATTAAGGTCAAACTATTTTGAAATTGAAAACTGAAGGACAAACATTTTTATCAAATGGGAGATATTTGATGACTTAAAGTTTGTTTCACTTAGGGTATTTCTCTAATCAGATTCAGATAAAGAAAGACTGAATTTCAACAACCTGTGAAGAGTACAGTTGTTTGGTTCTGAAATCTTGGAATGTTGAAATGGAAGTTATTAGGATATTTTACCAGTGATGGTACTGTGTTAGTTATTTGTTGTGTAGTCAGTGGAAACATATCACACATTGCATTACTATTGTTTATTTGCTGCAGCAAAGAAGCAGGATTTGGAAATTATACATTATATTGGGGCAAAATTCGAGATATGAGGGTGAAAAATGCCCCTGTATTGATGTTTTTAATATTTATAATAGAGGTCGACCGATATATCGTCCGGCCGATATATCGGGCTGATATTTGCCATTTTTTAATATATCGGCATCGGCCGATATCCGTGTTTAGTAGCGCCGATTTAAAGTCAGGCACGTCTGCGGGCAGCCCCGTGTTATTGGTGCGGTGGAACGCTACTGTGAAGGACCCCAAGCCAAAACTTTTGTAAGATTCAATAACATTTCTGAGAGATAAAGGTAAGGCTTAAATTCTGATATTTCAAAATCCCATGGCCATATATGTACTATATATTACGAGTAAACTATGAAGTGTTGCTTTCACTTAGTGAAAGAAAATCATAGGACCGTTGGGAACTGGCATAATGCTATGGATGGTTAAAGCTTTGCTTACTTGCAGTTAAGTTTAAGGACTGTAGTCGAAAACGATCAGCAGCTTGTTTGCTAACATATTAGCCCCAGTGTTATAAGTTCTGTTTTATTTTTCCTGTATCCAAGTCGGAGAATTTCACTCTATGCGTGGGGTGAAGAAGGCGGCAGCTTTAATCCAAAATACAAATGTTCATTTTTAGATATCCTAATAATTGTCAAGTTTGGCAGACATTTGACTGACTGAATTGTAATTGTTTACGGTACTGCATGATTGACACACTATTATCCTGTTTAATACTGTGAAGTTGCTTTGATGCAACCTGTATTTTTAAAAGCTCTATATAAATAAGGGTGACTTGACTTGACTCTATTTTAATATGCTACATACAATAATACTTCCTTAAAGATACTCTTTAAGTTATTTTATATTTAAAAAAGACATGGCCAAACTGTGCCTGCACCAGGATGAGGCTTGTGGTGATATATATTTGTGACCCTGGACCACAAAACCAGTCTTAAGTCGCTGGGGTATATTTGTAGCAATAGCCAAAAATACATTGTATGGGTCAAAATTATAGATTTTTCTTTTATGCCAAAAATCATTAGGAAATTAAGTAAAGATTATGTTCCATGAAGATTTTTTGTAAAATTCCTACTGTAAACATATCAAAATGTAATTTTTGATTAGCAATATGCATTGTTAAGAACTTAATTTGGACAACTTTAAAGGTGATTTTCTCAGTATTTAGATTTTTTGCACCCTCAGATTCCAGATTTTCAAATAGTTGTATCTCGGCCAAATATTGTCCTATCCTAACAAACCATATATCAATAGAAAGCTTATTTATTGAGCTTTCATATGATGTATACATCTCAGTTTTGTCAAATTTAACCTTATGGCTGGTTTTGTGGTCCAGGGTCACATTTAATATGAGTATTGTGGCTCTCTCTCTCTATCTTTCTTTCTCTCTTTCTCTCTCTCTCTCTCTCTCTCACTCTCTCTCTCTATCTCTGTACATATGTATACACACACACACACACACACACACACACACACACACACACACACACACACACACACACACACACACACACACACACACACACACACACACACACACACACACACACACACACACACACACACACACACACACACATGTTGGGTTTACATGTTTTATGGGGACATCCCATAGGCGTAATGGTTTTTATACTGTACAAACCGTACTTTCTATGGCCCTACACCTACCCTACACCTAAACCTAGCCCTCAGAGGAGATTGTGCACACTTTTACTTCCTCAAAAAAACTCATTGTGCATGATTTATAAGCCTGTTTCCTCATGGGGACCTGAGAAATGTCCCCACAAGGTCAAAATCTACTGGTATTCCTATCCTTGTGGTCCCCACAACGTGATGAATACCAGGTACACACACACACACACACACACACACACACACACACACACACACACACACACACACACACACACACACACACACACACACACACACACACACACACACACACACACACACACACACACAGTATAAATAGCACAAGTGCTCCTAAACAATTTTGAAGTCTATTCACACACAGTCTCAACCATTCGGAGACTGTGATTTTTGTGTCATCAATGTCTCCGCCCTAAATGATGTAAAAATAAAACGAATTGTGGTTGGTCATTTTGCATGCTGGTCAGACAGTCTCTTTCTGTCTAAGTAGGCGGTTCTTAGGCAGAATAATATGCTGCGTGCCAACAACCTTATGCCAATAGTGAAAAGTCTGGCTATGCAAGATTAAATTCCATGAGATCTGAATACTCATTGTTGAACCCATAGTCCAGAGTACTTCCATTGACACTATGGGCATAAACCTCATTTGTTCGCTTCAGTGCACTGCGGCTCATATTTCTGCTTTTGCATTTCAGCCTCCCTGTCACTGATGCTTAAAATAGAGCCCACAACAGATAATCCTGTCCATCAACTGTACTAACCACTGCATCTCTACACCCTTCTCCCTGTTCACACCCACCACAATCCTCACTGGAGCTCGTAGACACACCCTGCATATTAACCATAACTCCAGTGTATAATTTTCTGTAAAGTAATGTTTCAGTTGTTGTTTGGAAATTATACTGCTTTTAAGACTTATTCTTATTCACACTTATTCTTTGAATATACTTTCCATTTGGAGAGGTGAAAATGCACAAAATGACCATGTCTCATATGTTGAAAGATGAGAGACAAGCTTTGCATATTTGGTAGCAGCACATGGTCTGTCTCTTAATATTAGCTCAACAAATATAACAGCTTTCTTGGCACAGGCATGTCTGTGTGGTCTGTTAGTGTAGCACCAAATGTGAAGAGCATGATCAGCTTCATGTTTGTTCATGTAAACTTTCCACACTGAATCTTTTACTTTTGCAGTAGATTGGAGGCCATGCCATATCATGTCAGGTAGCGTCTATATCTTTATTGGACTTTGGACTGGATCGGCCTTGTGTTATAGCTTGTTATGCCACAACTATTTTGGGAGTATGCTGTCAGGCGGTGTTTTACAAGATCTTTTTGGAACGCAATTCAACAGTCTTTACAGTGGAAGCTAAATGTCTACCAGAGAGTTTGTCTCAAAAGCCATCTTCAGATTCAGATAATGTTGTTTCTCATAGAACCAATATAACATTGGGTTAATTTCAAAAGTCAAGGGGACATAAATAAACACACACACAAAATAAATGAATAAATAAAATTGCTATGCTATCAAAGTAACATTCTGACAGCAACACCATGCCTACCCGACGCGACAGTTGTTGTCAAGTCGTGCCACAAAAGCTTAAGGCTGTCTACATTGGACTCAAAATAGAAAGGGCATCAGTTTACTAGTGGTAATTTGTGTCAGGTCCAGTGTAGACAGAATCACTGATTAAAATGGGTTTTATTGTCTATTGCCATATCGCATCATGCCACTCTCATCCAATGTAGACACAAGCTTTGTTTACACTAGTGCGTTTTAATTTTAAAGGGGCCATTGGATGCAAAATTCACTTTTAAATATTGTTTGAACATAAATGTGTGTTGGTAGTGTGTGCACACAACCCTATAATGATAAAAAAGTCCACCCAGTGGTGTTTTAAAAATCTCTATAAATCATAACCCGTTTCGCAGTCGTCATTTACTCCCGACATTTGAGCCGCTGAAGATGCAAAGGATTACTTTTCTTTTTGAAGGAAATGCCCCCAATCTACCTAAATGCGTTTATGTTTGCACAAATCATTCATGATCCAGCTTCACCTACAGAAGAAGTAAGTAAAAGGGGTTTTTATGAATCCTTTCGGGGTGAGCAGAGCTCATTAGCATTTAAAAGAACATGCACAGAAATGGCTCTCTGTAAAAAGTGCAAAAAACGGTGTTGTTTTGCACTTCCATTGACAAATTTTATCCAAAGTATGTTATAGACTTTTTATTAAGACCCTAAAGAATCATATCAACTTGTTGACAATGGGCATCCGATGAACCCTTTAAAATGCAGAACCTTTCCTACGGTTATGCCTGTTGTTTACACTACTCCGGCGTTTTTGACCCCATTTTAGTTTGAAAACTCTGGGGGTTGCGTTTCAGTGTGAACGGACCAAAACGGATCAGTATCCTTGATGACTGTAAACAATAACATCATGCTCATTATGAATAGTCATGTGACACGTGTTTTGGGTTGTGTAGTGTGGACGTAGATTGTTTCTGAAATGCAGTGAAAATGGCAGTGTAGACGTGCAGAGGATTGTTTGATTTTTCTGTTTTAAAATGAAAATGCACTAGTGTAAACAGGGCTACAGTGTAGTGCACTGCACCTTTCGGTGTACTCCAAGTGCTCCACCCTCCAGAATGAACAAAGCATAGTGATGTTTGCTTTCGAGTGGAATTCGGCCATCAGTGTTGAACTTTACTGTTAGTGATCAGCTGTAACTGTAGCAACCAAATAAACTTTTTCCATCTACATTACATAACAAATGAAGAAGATTTAGTGGTGCAAAAGGTGTTAATTGGGCTGCACAGGTTAAAGAGCAGCAATTAAAGATCTGCTGAATATCTGAGGCATATTCCTAAATCAATCCGTGGCTCAGGGTGTTTGGAACAAACTAATTATTTCCTGCTCTCCACCTATCCTATAATCCCATTGGGGCTATTTCTCTCCCAGACTTGGCCTGAACAAATACTGTTTTTCTTTAGTTTTCCCAGACACCTGCTTTCCCTAACACCTGCACCTCTCCTCTGCTTCAGGTGCAGGAGTGCTCCTGTTTTTGTTGGACAGGATGAGTAATATCTGCTGAGAATGTGGTTAGGGTTGAAGACTGCTGTTTAAAATAATTACATAAAAATTTTTTAATGTAATTTTCAGACCTGTTTCTGGATGATACAGCTCACTTTACAGATTTGTCCTGCCCAAAGCATGGTTGCATTATGTAACCGGTGCCAAAGAGAGGAATATCCAGTTATAAAGTAATTAGCCAATTGTAATCTCTTGGAGGCTGAAGAAGACACCAGAGGCCAAAGGTGTCAAACACACTCTTGTGTAACTCAGTAACAGGCCCACGTAGAGTCTGCACATGGAAATCTGGAAACTCTGGCACATGAAAAGCTGGAAACTCTGGCAATTTCTGCAGATTTGGAACACCTTTCTTTTACAAAGTTTTACACATCTCTCGCTTGTTGCAAAAATTCTTCTTTAAATATTTTGTCTGATTTTATTGTTTTTAGCTAATGATAAACATGTCTAAATAAATCTCTGTGTAACCAGGGCTCCAGACTGCGACTGAAACGGTTGCATTTGTGACCAAAAAATATTATTTTGCGAGTTTAGTTTTTACTGAGGTACTACATACATTTACATGATATGATTTTTAAATGTGCATGTAATCCTTTTTTTTCTGCTTGTTTTGTGATCACATTGTTTATGTTGACGTAGCCTAATAAACTGAGAAGATGCGCATCAAAGTTTTAGTGGAAAAAGTGTTTCAAACTTATCTCATCTCTGCCAAACATCAGCGTTGACGTGTTTAGCACAACTGCTTAAAGCAGGCTCCATTGTGTTCTGTTAATGCGTGAACTTCAAATTATTTGTAGCACATTTGCCGTCCAGTAATCGCAATAAGCTTTGTGCTTCGTTACTTTTTAATAAACAAAGTATCCGCTTTAAAATTCTGCAAAATTCATAATGAAATTTAAACAGTACATGCGGCATGAACAATCACTTTAGTGCCTCAGTTCAAGCGGCATGTGAACCCTTCATATCTTTCTCTTTGCTGCTATACTACGAAATGAACATGAATGGACTAGGCTTGCCACGATAGACGGTGTTGACGGTGTTACCGGTTTTAAGACGCAACACCGGTGACATCACTTTTCCACCGTGACACCGTCTCCACTTTTTTTTTTTTTTTTTTTTAGTATTCGTTTTTTATTAAATATTTATTTGAATTGAATGGAAAATATCATTCTAAATAATGTACTTAAGACGAGAGCATGCAATATAATTAAAAACTGAACATAGCTACAATGCGTCATATTTCATTTATCACGTGAGGAGTTCGCGCTTATAATAAACAGCGTAAAAGTTAAGCATGTTTGTCCGAGCCCGGGGCACTCCCCCTGCCCAGGGAGAGGGATGTTGAAAACAAGAGATGATGAAGGTAAGACTGCTTGGATATTTAAAGGGATTCTCTTGTAGTGCTTGGATACGGAGTGTGATTGCTGATGGTGAATTGGCCGTGTTAATTATCTGTGCGAGGAGTCGAATTTACAGAAACAGAATGGCGGACGATTTAGTGTCCAAAAGCACCTTTTTGGCAATATTTTGGGTTCAAAGTTTTTTTTTTTTTTTTGTAGTTTCGTTGTCGTCCATTAAAACAATTGACGCCGAATTGCCAAATCCCGCAAAACTGAAAGTGAAAGTATAATACGCACGCTATTTAAAAGCAGAAAAAAAAGAGCAAACCCCCACCCCCACGGTGATACCGGTATTACCGGTGTTGTCACGTGCCGATTAACCGGTGGGGAAATTTCCTCATCGTCACAACCCTAGAATGGACATCAAAAGGTAGGATATTTTATAAGATACGGTACAAGCCTACAGTACAACTTACTAAAATGTCTCGTAATCATACTTTGGAAAACGGTAAAGGTTAATCAATGTCACCTAGCAATACATTTACCTCAAAATAACTATTCGGCGTCCATAAGCTCATCAGTCAACTTAAAATAAAATAACCATAAAGAGGAGCATTTTGCAAAGTATATGCGCTGTATTGCATGTTCATATTTTTACTTAACCTGTTGTCTACATAATAAGAAGCAATGTAAGGAGATAAAGATAAAATTCAACAGCTATATAATTTCATGTTACTAATGAAGAAAAACAGACTGGATGAAAGACAAAGTGATGCTGACATAGTTATGGTCCATAATATAGGCACATATACGATGCAATAAACAATTTTTTGTGACTGTATATAGTTCTCAAGTTGGAAAAGATCTTTAGTTCCCACTTTAGTGATTGTTAGTTCCCAGGACATCTACAAGATGCAGTAAAAAATAAAAATAAAACTGTGGCACCTCAAAATAAATAAAATAAAATAATAATTTGGCACCTAATTTCTTTTTTTTGTCTGGAGCCCTGTTTACACACACATACATACATATATATATATATCATTTTTTTTTTAAGTTATGGTATGCTGTGAGTGTTCTCCATCAGTGTTTCCAGTGTTGGGGAAAGTTACTTTTAAAAGTAATGCGTTACAATATTGCATTACTCCTTTAAAAAGTAACTAATTACTTTTTTTAATCTGGGAAAGGCTTGCTTTTTTGTTTTTGATGTAAAAAGTTATATTTTTGGCAAATGTACAAGCCCTTTCACACCAAAAGTGAAATGAATAAGCCAAGTGAAATGAATAAGCCTCAGGCTGAAGGAAAAGTAAATTCATGTCTGTACAGTGGAACACAGGAGAAAAAAGATCAACACTCTTCACCAATAAAAAAAGCACATCATATTATGAGTTTGTATTTTACTGTTCTTTATTCATTTGGAGGAGTAAATCGGTTCCCTTCCGGGAACTCAACACTGCGTCATCAACGCTTTGGGGAATGCCATTGGCGAACCCGCCTCTGAATCAGTCTGTAGCCAATAGAACGACGGGAGTGACGTCACCGGCGCGGTGACGTCAGCGACCAGGAAGTATATAAGCACGTGCGTTTCAAACCGGCTTCAGCTTTTGTCATTCAGCGAAGCGCTCTATGTTGGTCTGTTTGTCTGGTCTCTCATTGCTGTTTTTTGTGCCAGTTTGCACAGCTTTTATTTGAGCAATGTCAGCCAAAAGGGATAGGAAGTTTGACTTTGTAAAGGCTGTTCAGCAGTCACACAGAATGTGTGTTCCTCCCTGCCAGAGATTCATCAGCTGCACTCGTGGGGTTCGCAGCTCGATCTGCTAGAAGGAATGGAGACGGGTGATCCCCTATCTCCCTCCTCACCTAGCGGATCAGTTGACCTCCTCTTGGATGCGGAAGCCCGCACTGCGGTTTCTTCCCCCCGGGAGGAGGCATCGGCACTCCTCTTATCTTCCTCCGAGGAGGTTGATGTAGAGAGTGTCGATCTCCAAGCACAACCGCCTGTGAAATTCCCCCAGTTTGAGGAGCTCCTGGAGGTGGTAACTCGTGCGGTGGGCAGACTTAACATCAGCTGGCCCGCCGATCAACCACATGAGCCGCGAGAAAGCAAATTAGATGAGCGCTTTCTGTGGACACGCAAGCCACCTCCAGGGCAGAGCCTTCCATTTTTCCCTGATCTCCACAGTGAGCTGTCGAGATCATGGGAAAAACCATTCTCGGCCCATGTTTTCACCCCCTCCTCCGGGTTACTACGGTAACGTGGGAGGGGTCGAGGAGCACGGGTACAAGATGATGCCGGCAGTTGAACAGACGCTTGCGAGCTATCTGTCTCCTGCAGCGACCTCGCCCACCAAGCCACTTAAACTAACTTCTAGCTTGTTGGGCAAGGGGTACGCGGCAGCAGGTCAGGCTGGGTCATGTCTGCACACTATGTCAGTGTTGCAAGCATACCAAGCGGACCTGCTGAAGGACTTAGACGAAGGCAGGGAGGTGAATGTATCTGAGATGAGGCGTACAGCAGATCTTGCTCTCCACGCCACTAAGGAGACCGCCCGTGCCATTGGGCGGTCTATGGCAGCCCTTGTGGTCGCGGAGAGGCACTTGTGGTTGTCCCTGTCCGACATGAAAGAGAAGGACAGGGCCCTCCTGCTGGATGCCCCAATTCAGCCTCCTGGTCTGTTTGGCGACTCGGTTGATGCGGTCGTCAGCAGGTACCAGGAGGCCCGCAGACAAGCGGCAGCTTTTCAGCAATACCTCCCTCGCCGTGTCTTTTCCTCTGGGGCTGCTGGACGGGAGCAGCCCCAGCCGCGTACCAGCTCCTCACGCCGCGAGGTGCAAAAAGTGAGCGTTGCTACCCGCACCCCTCCTGACAGATCAAGGGGGCGGGGTAAGCAGCGCTCCAAGTCGGGGGCTTCTAAGGCTACGCCCGACCTGAGGGTCGTGCTTCAGTCAAAGAGGTCCTCGGCTAAACGGCCCTGACTGCTGTGGCTCAGGGCCGTTGAGGGCAGCCCCTCTCGGGGAAAAACGGGGTTCACCACATTATATGGTGCCCGTTTCTCCTCGGGGCCCTCAGGAGACCAGTCAGCTAACCCTGCCAGTGCTTCAGGGCGCGACAGTCTCCCGCAAACCTCTGCTGGTGGTCCCGCCCGGCAACGTAGCGGACCCAGTAAGTTTGTCACCCCCACGGGGGTCCTCAGAGCAGTTAATTCAGGTGTCGCCTGCCAGTCAGCTGTTACAGGCCACCGAATTAATTCCTCAAAGTTTACCAGAAACCAGCCTCGAGAGGCTGGTTCCCTTAGTACACTTTCTGGCAGGAAACTACTGCCGAATGTGTCTCCATGGGTCCTGCGTACTGTAGAAAGAGGGTATCAAATCCAGTTCGGCACTCCGGCGCCGCCTTTCAACGGGGTGTTTCCTACTGTGGTAGGCCCCGAGCAGGTTCTGGTAATGGAACAAGAAGTAGATTCTCTTCTGAGGAAGGAGGCCATCGAGGTGGTCCCTCCTCAGCACAGAGAATCCGGGTTCTACAGCCGGTACTTCATTGTTCCCAAGAAGGATGGAGGGCTGCGGCCCATCTTAGATCTCAGACAACTGAACCGCTCAGTCAGAAAACTGAAGTTTAGTATGTTAACTGTCAAGCAGGTTGTGTCTCAAATCAGGTCCGAGGACTGGTTTGTCACGATAGATCTCAAAGATGCGTACTTTCACGTCTCCATCCTTCCTCAGCACATGAAGTTTCTCAGGTTCGCTTTCAGGGGCAAAGCTTACCAATACAGAGTTCTTCCTTTCGGCCTAGCACTCTCACCCCGAACTTTTACAAAGTGTATGGATGCTGCTCTGGCTCCTCTGCGACTCCAGGGCATCCGTATACTCAACTACATAGACGACTGGCTGATTTTAGCCAGCTCAGAACAGTTAGCGGTTCAACATCGAGATGTTGTTCTCGCTCACGTGAAAGCTTTGGGGTTGAGACTCAACACCAAGAAGAGTGTGCTGTCTCCATTACAGAGAACCACTTATCTAGGTGTCGTATGGGATTCGACCACGATGCAGGCACGGTTGTCTCCTGCTCGGATCGAGTCGATCCTTACTGCAGTAAATGCGGTCAAGCTAGGCCTGTCACTCACTGTCAAACAGTTTCAAGTACTGTTAGGTCTTATGGCAGCAGCAGCCAACGTGATACCTTTTGGCCTGCTGCACGAGGCCGCTACAGTGGTGGCTCAAGACCAAGGGTTTTTCCCCAAGGGGAAATCCTTTCCGCAAGATCAAGGTCACGCGGCGATGCCTTCGTGCCTTGAACATGTGGAAGAAACCTTGGTTTCTGTCTCAGGGCCCGGTTCTGGGAGCTCCATGTCGCCACATCACGCTAGCGACAGATGCCTCCCTCTCCGGGTGGGGAGTGGTCATGAGTGGCCGCTCGGCCTCCGGCCTGTGGACCAGTCAGCACCTCTCGTGGCACATAAATTACCTGGAGATGCTGGCGGTTTTCAAGGCTCTGAGGCATTTCCTCCCAGACCTGAGAAACCGCCATGTGTTGGTTCGCACCGACAACACAACAGTGGTTTATTATATCAACCACCAGGGAGGTGTGCGGTCACGCCCCTTATTCAAGCTGGCGTCCCATATCCTCCTGTGGTCCCAGGGGAAACTCCTCTCACTGAGTGCAGTTCACATTCCTGTGTATCTCAACGTGGGGGCAGACGTCCTGTCGAGGCAGGGGCAAGCAAGGCCCGGGCGAATGGATGCTTCACCCACAGGTGGTGAAGCAGATATGGAGAGTGTTTGGCCAGGCTCAGGTGGACCTCTTCGCGACTCAAGAGACATCGCAGTGTCCCCTCTGGTACTCTCTAGTGCCTACAGCTCCACTTGGGCTAGACGCCATGGTACAGACGTGGCCGAGGCTCCGTCTGAACGCCTTTCCCCCGTTCGCTCTGCTCCCGGGAGTTCTAGAAAGAGTACGCCGGTACGGAGTCAGTCTACTGTTAGTAGCCCCATACTGGCCGACCCGAGTATGGTTCTCGGACATCATAGCCCTCCTAGACGGCTCTCCGTTGGAGATTCCGATCAGGAGGGATCTCCTTTCTCAGGCTGGGGGCGCAATCTGCCACCCCCACCCAGAGAAGTGGAAACTATGGGTGTGGCCCCTGAGGGGGCGCATCTCATAAGTGAGGGTCTCTCAACCGAGGTCGCTGAGACCATCCTTCACTCTAGAGCTCCCTCTACAAGGAAACTTTATGGCCTAAAGTGGAAACTTTTCACTTCATGGTGTAGAGAGCGACATGCTGACCCAGTTCACTGCCCGGTTGGTACAGTGCTGGAGTTCCTGCAGTCTCGCTTCTCCTCCGGGTTAGCCCACTCCACCCTGAGGGTGTACGTGGCGGCTTTATCAGCCTTCCACGCCCCTCTTGGTGGCCTGTCAGTGGGTAAGAACCCCCTGGTCATATGGTTCCTTCGCGGTGCACTCAGGTTGAGGCCTTGGGTGAACCCTAAAATCCCCACGTGGGACCTTGCTGTGGTACTTGAAGCCCTCTGTAGGCCTCCTTTCGAGCCCTTAGAGGAGATTTCAGATCGCTTCCTTACCATTAAGACGGCGCTGCTGTTGGCTCTTACTTCTCTGAGGAGAGTAGGAGACCTTCAGGCCCTTTCAGTGGCCCCTTCATATATTGACTTTGCGCCTGGGTTGGCCAAAGCATTCCTCTACCCTAGACCCGGGTATGTCCCGAAGGTACCGACTACCGACAGCAGTACCACAGCCAGTCACCCTGCAGGCCTTTTACCCTCCTCCATTCGTGGAGAGCGACCATCGGAAGTATAACTGTATGCGTCCACAGAGCTGCCCTGTGGCGGAAGTCAGAGCAACTGTTGGTCTGCTACGGTCCCCCTAAGAGAGGGCTCCCTGCAACGAAACCGACTATCAGTAGATGGATCGTAGATGCCATAACTACTGCCTATGAGTCCTCTGGTCTCCCATCACCGATGGGCGTCAAGGCTCACTCTACCCGAGGCATGGCAGCCTCGAAAGCTCTGATGGCAGGTGTCCCTATTCAGGACATCTGCAGTGCGGCGGGTTGGTCTACACCTTTGACCTTCGTTAGGTTCTACGAGCTAGACCTACGAGCCACTCCAGGCTCCTCTGTCCTAAGCTGACAGAAGATATACCTCGTGAGCCTGAGGGCCGAGGTAGAAGTTCCCTCTCCGCTGGGTGCTCCCCAGGCAGAGATGTAATTTCGCTCGCGTCCTGGCAGTTTTCCAGGCGGAGCCCATTTCAGTGTCCTGGCCAGAGCTTCCAGGCACTATTTGTGTCCCTCTTGTCCGGGTGCGCCCCAACAAAGGACTATTGTCTCCTCATGTGCCCAAGAGCCGAGGACGACTCCTTCCTCTCGGTCTGGCTGGAGTTTCCCAGGCAGAGATGTAATCCCACTCACGTCCTGGCAGTTTTCCAGGCGGAGCCAATCCAATCCCTCTCGTGCTGGCTGTTCCCCAGACGGAGTTTGGACTATTTCCTCGTGTGCCTGAGGGCCGAGGTACACAACATTCTTCCTCTTCGCTGGGTGCATCCCAGGCAGAGATGTGATTCCGCTTGCGTCCTGGCAGTTTCCCAGGCGGAGCTCTTCCTTCCTCGTGAGCCCGAGGGCCGAGGTATATACCATCTCCCTCTTGCTCTGGCATTATTCCGGACAGAGGTGTAATACTTCTCGCGTCCTGGCAGTTTCCCAGGCGGAGAACCATCAGTGCCCCACAGGTAAGTATCTTCTGGCACTGCCCTCTCGCTCTGGGCTGGTCCCCCAGACAGAGGGATATTCTCTCTCGTCCTGGTAACCCCAGGCAGAGAGCTCTTCCTGGCCTGATCCACCAGAAGCAACGCTTTCCTTTTCCTTTCCTTTCCCAGACAAACACCACTGGGCAGGAACTTGGAATTATGGGTAGTTGGTATATCGTTCCCCAAAGCGTTGATGACGCAGTGTTGAGTTCCCGGAAGGGAACGTCTCGGGTTACGTATGTAACCCTGGTTCCCTAAGGGAACGAGACACTGCATCTCTGACCATAATTCCCGCATTCCTGCCGCGCATCGCTTCATTCCTGGAAGCTGAAGCCGGTTTGAAACGCACGTGCTTATATATTTCCTGGTCGCTGACGTCAACGTGCCGGTGACGTCACTCCCGTCGTTCTATTGGCTACAGACTGATACAGAGGCGGGTTCGCCAATGGCATTCCCCAAAGCCTTGATGACGCAGTGTCTCGTTCCCTCAGGGAACCAGGGTGACATACGTAACCCGAGACGTTTTTGTGCTAGTGAGATGAGATTTGTGCATGTTCTGCAATTACTCCCGATTTCTCTCAACATGGGGACAGGAGAGCTGTCAGTCAATAAATGGGAAAACAACTGGTGTTACTAATTTTAGTTCATAAATTCTTGTAAATTAAAAAGTAATGCTTTACTTTACTAGTTACTTGAAAAAGTAATCTGATTATGTAACTTGCCTTACTTGTAATGCGTTACCCCAACACTGGTTCTTTCACTAAATGTCAGAAAGAATCCCACTCAATGGCTAGTTTAGTGACGTCAAAACTGATTTACCAGCGGAGACAAACAGAGAATCACTACCTGTAGAGCAGAAGAAAGAAAAAAGGCAGAAGACAAAGAATTAGCGTTGATGCAGTACACTGTTTTTTTTTTTTTTTTTGGAACAGGTAATGTGCAATATTTATTTTCTGACGTTATGTTTTTGGACATTTTGCCTTCATTAGACAGGACAGTATAAGGAGGGACAAGAAGATAAATGAGAGAGGAGAATAGGATCTGGAGAAGAATGCCAGGAGACAAAACTGAGCCAGGAGACAAAACTAAGGTTGCCTTAAGCACTGTTACGTGATGTGTTGAAGTACTACTCGTACTATGCCCTTGATAGACAGAGTACATTATTCGTAGTGATTCTGAAGACGTTGTAAGCCAGTTACATACTTGTACATACTCTAATTCTCATACCATAATTAGAGCATAGGTGGACGGATCAACCCGTGACGCACAGCAGACAGTGAGAGAGTGAGTAAAGCTCTAGTTAAATCCATGTAGGCATTGGATTAGAAGATGGTTTAAGACAAAGCCAGAAAAGACACCTTGGGAATTGACCCATTCATTTTGAAAAAAGACCATCTGCTAACCTTACTCTACTATCTGTTTTATTCTCACTTAATTTTGTAAAATTATGGGGGGTGGATCTCGGACTTCAACTCTAAAATACATTAATGATTATTATTATAATTATATTGCTATATTAAGCATGCTAACTATTCTTTATTAGGACATTATTATTTGTCACTGACCCACTGCATAGCAGTGTTGGGAAGCTATTAAGCAAGTCAGTAGTGTGACAAAGGCTCAGCTATTTTTAGAATGGTTTAGCATTCAACAAGCTATTTTTACAGCAAGTAGTGGTGTGACAAAATATTATATCACTTTTTTGTCACATTTTGGCTCATAGGGTGCCAATTTTCCACAAACAACAACAACCCAAAAATGTCGGGTTTCTTTAGTGTAGTGTACTATTCTTTGGTAAACTATAGTATAGCTTATTACTAAATAGTACTACTAAATAATATTACTAATAGTGACCAAAATGGCAGGCGCGTACACATCGCAAGGCTCAGTGTCTCCAGTTTCTGCAAATTTGCAGTATTTTAGCTGCTCATCTCGGGTCTGTTCGTACCGAACAGTAGTGCCTTTACATCGTACACCCGACAGGAGCTTTTGGATATTGGTTTGTACATTCCCGACAGTTTTATCAGAAATATTCGACTCGTCCCTGAGATCGCCAGAACACCTGAGGCTGTGCACTCTACCCGGCCGGGCGGAAGTGCTCGTAGGCGGCAACGCGACCGTAAACAAAGACGGGGGAAGCGCGGAGGACTAAGAGCTAAGCTAAAGCTAACACCACACCGGCTCTCTTTACCCAGCATTTTCCTCGCTAATGTACGGTCGCTGGTGAACAAAATGGACGAGATTCGACTCCGCATCAACCACAGCAATAGACTTTGGAACTGTAATGTCATGATCTTCACTGAAACATAGCTAAACAGCGATGTATCGGACAGTGCTATTGTTCTAACTGAGCACCAAACATTCCGGGCAGACAGAACGGCAGATGACTCCGGTAAGACCAGAGGCCCGACGCTGATGCCAAGCTTGCTATGAACGAACTTCATGCAGCCATCAGCAAACAACAAACTGCTCACCCGGAGGCTGCATTTATTGTTGCGGGGGATTTTAATCACTCAAACTTAAAGACAGTACTCCCCAAATTTTACCAAAACATTTTCTGTTACACCAGAGGAAACAAAACTTTAGACCATGATTTGGGACAATCAGACCACCTTTCTTTGTTCCTTACCCCCAAATACTCACCCCCTCATCAACCGTGTGAAGCCATCAGTGAAGACCATCAAAGTGTGGCCAGCGGGGGCAGACTTCACACTCCAGGAAAGGTTTCTACACACAGACTGGAGTATGTTTGCTTCTCAGGCCACCTGTGGCTCTCACACGGACATTGACAGATACACTTCTTCTGTTCTGGATTACATTAACACTACCATAGACAGTGTTACAACCCAGAAACAGATCACCATATACCCAAATCAGAAGCCATGGATGAACAAGGAGGTGCGTCTCCTGCTGAAAGCACGCACCACTGCCTTCAGATCAGGTGATGCACAGGCCTACAGCACTTCCAGGGCTAATCTGAAGAGGGGCATCAAAAAGGCCAAGCACTGCTACAAACTTAAGCTAGAGGAGCACTTTTCTAACTCTGACCATTGACGCATGTGGCAGGGCATTCAGGCCATCAGCGATTACAGACCCAGCCACTCCACCCCCACAGCCACTAATGTCTTCTTCCTGGATGAGCTTAATGATTTTTATGCTCGCTTTGAGAAAGGCAATAAAGAGACTGCCACCAAGTTCACCTTGTCAACTGACCACTCACCCATCACACTAAACTCCTCTGACGTTCACACCGCACTGAGCCGGATCAACGCGCGCAAGGCTGCTGGACCAGACGGTATTCCTGGCCGCGTACTGAGGGCATGTGCAGAGCAGCTCGCTGGGGTATTCACATCGATTTTTAACATGTCCCTTGCCCAAGCAACAGTTCCCACATGTTTTAAATCCACCTCCATTGTGCCAGTGCTGAAACACTCCAACCCAACATGCCTGAACGACTACCGCCCTGTAGCACTCACACCCATCATTATGAAGTGCTTCGAGCGGCTGGTCCTCTCTCACCTCAAGGATTCTCTCCAATCCTCACTGGACCCACACCAGTTTGCCTACCGTGGCAATAGGAGCACAGATGATGCAGTCTCCATAGCGCTGCACTCTGTACTCACACACCTGGACAATACAAACACATATGCACGAATGCTGTTTGTTGATTTCAGCTCAGCATTCAACACTGTCATACCTTCTAAGCTAATCACCAAACTTAGAGACCTGGACATTAACACCTCATTGTGTAACTGGATTATGGACTTTCTGACCAACAGACCTCAACATGTTAGGTCAGGCCACACATGCTCCACTACTGTCACACTCAACACTGGTGTACCACAGGGCTGTGTGCTGAGCCCCTTCCTCTACTCCCTCTTCACCCACAACTGCAGGCCTGTGTATGGATCTAACACCATCATCAAGTTTGCAGATGACACTACGGTGATCGGTCTCATCAGCAACAACCAAAACCAAGGAGCTCATTGTGGATTTCAGAAAGTGAAGAAGAGGTTCACACAAACCCATCCACATCAACGGGATGGCTGTTGAGTCTGTTTCATCCTTCAAGTTCCTGGGGACCCACATTTCAGAGGGAAAGCATCCTTACAAACTGTGTCACAGTCTGGTACGGAAGCTGCTCTGTTGCGGAGTGTAAGGCACTGCAGTGGGTGGTGAAAACTGCTCAACGCATTATAGGGACTCCACTCCCATCCATTGAGGACATTCTTAAGAAACACTGTCTGCGTCGAGCACGCAGTATTCTTAAGGATTCCTCTCACCCCGCCCACAAACTGTTTTCTCTCCTGCCTTCTGGCAGGCGTTTCAGATGCCACAGGACAAGAACTAGCAGACTGAGGAACAGCTTCTTTCCCAGAGCTGTCTCCTTATTGAACTCTGCCCCCCACTGACACCTCTGCCCCCCTCACATACCCTACACTCTCCCCACTACCATTGCACTACTTAATATTCATTGCACTACACTGTACATACCCATTTGTAAATGCACATTTCCTTTGCACATATACATATTGTAAATCTGTGATAAATCTGTATCTACACATCTATTTGTAAATTCTGCTTTAGTAAACAGCAACCTGTATATTATGTTCAAATCTACCTGCAATTTATATAATAGTTAATAGCAACCTGTATATTGTGTTCATCTATTTATACGTTCTAATTGTAGTTAATTATCATCTGTAAATTATGCTGACAGTACTTCATCTGTAAATATTATCCATAGCTTCCCCCTGTACATATCTCCTTTAAGTGCACTTATAACTTATAAATTATACCTTTATCCTGCACTTGCTGCTTATTGCACTCCTGGTTAGACCTAAACTGCATTTCGTTGCCTTGTACTTGTACATGTGTAATGACAATAAAGTTGAATCTAATCTAATCTAATCTAATCTAATCTAAATCAAAAAGGTAGTAACACAGCTACTTTAAATTATGAGTCACCTTGGCTGGATACAATTTCAAGCAGCTTCCTTAAATCTGGTGTATACAGATGCAATTGACTTTGAATCATCTCAGGCTGGAAGATGTGACTTTTCAGTCAGGTGATCTTGCGATGCTAGACTAATCATGTTATAGAAATGTTAAATGCACCTGCAGTTGTTCTTATTTTTGCCACTTTGGAGACAGAATACAAATAATCTTTTCTCACACCCTCTTTATTTCCATCACCTTTTTGTTCTCTCTGGAGAAAGTGAGTAATCGGCCCCAGAATCCCAGTGTGTGTTTGTACCAGAGGACCTGAGTTTTCTGTCTCCCTGGAGAATGGACTGTGTTTGTTCCAGCAGCCATGGAACTTAAAGACTGCCTGTTCTCTCTTTCCGTCTGTGGGTGTTTGGATCGAGAAAGAATGGCATTGTGGAGTAGACTGAGTGGAATACCCTGTTACCTCAGCAGTTTTTTTCTGTTATTTCAGAGACTGTAAAAGATATGTCAAGGAGAAAATGTTGGAACAAACTCATGTTGTCTGAATAAGCAGCGTGGCTGTGCTGCGCTTACTGGCTAAGTTGACAAGGTTAAAGGGGTAGTGAAGTCAAAAATGAATACTTTGCCAATGATTGCTCAGGTTCTGTCATAGTTCAACGATCCAGTGTTTCCCCAAAAACAAAAGATTATTAAAATTTTCGCAATTAGCATCGGAAATGAAACTCATGACCTGTAATTAAAAGCATAGTTACTTGTAAGTGTGACATGTGGACTTAAATAGATCATGCTCCTGGGCACAATAAGCAAGCTATCATACTGTACAGTGCAACCTATATCTTTAATTCCATTTAAATATATACATTTCAATCAATATGTTTTAGTGTGTCTTCAATAATTGCTTTTTTTTAAATTGTGCACCTACGTAAATGCTTAAGGTAACTCCTGAGTAAGATGTAAGAGGGAACCTGCAATGAATCAAAAAGCAAATAAAGCAAAATGACAGTGAACAAAAACTAGTGAAGTACGTCTTTTTTTTTCTTAAGGAAAAAACAAAAACAAATACTGCAAACTATACAAGGTACCCTGTTTATTCTACAGTAAACATTAAAATTAACAACATAGTCCAAATCTATTTTTTAAATGATTAGGGCTTGAAATTAAAATTTTTACTTGGTAGCACTGGTGCTCCCAACTTCAAAAAGTTAGGAGCACCAAAAAAAATTGAGGACCACCCAATTTCTTTTTAGTAATGCGTCGATCTTGATTCTTCATGGCCGATTCGGATTGCCAATGTTTTACAAGCAAATGGCTGATTATTATTATTAAAAGCAAGAATGAATGAAAATATGAGTACATGAACAAGATGTTTATTTTCTCTATTATAGGTACAGCCATTTAAATTAGAGGAAACCACTGCATTTTTAAACAATCTATAGTATAAATAACAAAAAATAAACAACACTGTTCTTTCTAAGTTGTGTATACAGTACACTCCTGAACAAAATCTTAAGACTAGGGGAAACATTTGCATTTTCCGCTGTTGGATTGTAACCAGGTTGTAAGTACTGCTTCAAAATGCCGAAAGAAGAAACGGGGCAAGAGACAAAAAATAGACGGTAGGTAATTTATTGAAAACTACATTTGAACACAAACAGTCTGATCAAAAGTTTAAGATCAGGATGGCTTCCAAGGTTACTGGCATGACAAGGAGATCCCACTGGAGATGTTTTCTATGCAGAACAGTGGAGAAGTCTCCATCATGATCTGGGGTGCTTTGTGCTTCAGTGGGAAAATGGAACTTCAGGTTGTGCAAGGGCGTCAAACGGTGACTGGCTATGTGGACGTTGCATTGGGTCTTTCAACAGGACAACGCTGCAGTTTACCACGCCCACCTGATGAAGGAGAATAACGTCGCTCTTTTGGACCATCCTGTGTGTTCCCGTGATCTAAATCCCATTGAGAACATTTGGGGATGGATGGCAAGGGAAGATTACAAAAATGGATGTCAGTTCCAGACCATGGATGCCCTTCGTGAAGCCATCTTCACCATCTTCCAGCCTCCTGAAAAGTTGCATCAAGCATACCAAAACGAATGTTTAAAGTGTTCAGCAAGAACAGTGGGGCTACTCACTACCAAGTCCTTTTTTGACGCTTTTAGTTCTGTTGTGGGATTTTTTGGGGCTATGGTCTTAAAGCCGGTTTTAAGATGTTGTTCAGGAGTGTATTTTAGACTGACACACCAGGCGCTTGCTGAATACACAGAAGCTAACGTTGTTTGTTTCAGATGCGCTTTTAAGCTTCCTGGTTTCTACATCATCCTGCACGTGATGTGTCGCCATTCCATTGAACTGCTTTCGCACATGCTTCAGGACAGGGTCACGCATTTCCATAGCGTTTCTGATGCAGCTTAAGTTCCCTGAAGGGGAACCATCTCTACTGAGTGAAAAGGATTATCGGGAAAGAAAAAAAAAAAAGTAGAGCAGGGACCTTGTCTATTCATTGGTTGTTGATTGGATGGAGGCAGATCTGAATGCGAGCTTGCGGTCAATTGTAAGAAAGAGGCAGAGTTTAAATGGACTAAATGATTTAATAAGTTCAGAATTCTTCACAGTAGAGAAGTCTGTGATTTTATTAAAAGATAAAATTTTTGTCATTTTTATTAAAAAAAATGAGGTCAGAAATTTACATGTGTGAATGAATAGTTCACAATACGATCAGTAACATGCATTTAGAAAACAGAGTGAATTTCCATTTCATGCCGACTTAAATGTGTATGTGGTGGCACATACACTCACAACAGGGACAGCTTTTATAAGCCTTAGTGTCGTCAGTACGGTAGCATTTCTGTGAGCTGTTTATAGCTCTTCAAAGACAGGGAAGCTTCACCCTCAGCAGTAAAAGGGTGGGGCTTTCTGCCAGTTAAATGGCTCTGTAACCAGAGATCAAGGGGAGATGCAGTGCCAGCAGGCTTCATGCTTAGCAACGGCAAACAAACGCTGGTAAGGAGTTGAATGTCCCTCCAGATTCACCAATCGTCTGGGTCATTCACTCTTTGCGTGAAGCTTCAATCATAAATTTGCAGCTGCTTGGGTATGGGCTCTTGCTCTCTCTTCTTGGGTTTAAAAATAGGTTGCTATGTGAACACCATGACTCCCCAGAGGCATGTGCCTGTTGTTACGCCCTGCTGATCTGCTGAAGGTGAGGGAACTCATTTCCTCAATGGAGCAATGCACACCAAAACTCAAGGGGCAGTGGTGAGATATAAAGATATGGACCATGCCTGAGAGATTTAAACCGGGCAGAGCTTTTGTTGATCATACTGACAGATATGAATTGAATTATATTTCAGGCCAACTGAAACTGTGCTGTCAGTAGTTAGATTTAAAAAACGTTACAAATTTTTTATGCAGCCATTTATGTTATGTGTTATATGTTATGTATCAAGCATCAAGCTAAATGCATGCCATTGCTTTTGCTTTCCTTTCCTTTTGAAAGCCAGTAGCCAACATGTTTAGTCACTGATCTCTGAAAATAATGAGTTAAATATATCCACACTCACAAAAGCCTGTTCTGAAAGAGAACAGCAAACACTGGATCCTTCAGGTTGAATCCCACTGTTTGCTTTGGGCTAAAACAGAAAAGCCCAAACAACAGGAGGATTAATGTGGCCTAATAAAGGTGCTATTGTTTGCTGTGCTGTTCAGTTCACTAGAGCATGTGCTCAGGTCAGATCTCATGTCCCACTTACACATACATCCACTTATTTAACACTCATTCATTCATATAATGTTTTTCAGATATCTTTTGCTAACTAATCTAATTCATAGTTCTTCCTTGTGCCTAGTACTTGTTATTCTTCTGTTTAAATTTGTTAGAAACACTTTTTCCATTTATTTATTTATCTATTTATTTATTTAACCAACTAGAATAATGTGTCTTTGAACTTTCTTTGTTTAGAGTGAAACATGAAGATTAAAGGTGCAATGTGTAATATTTAAGATGATCTCTAGACAGAAATGCAATATAGTATACATAACTATGTTTTCAGGGGTAGACCTATAAAGACCTTACTTAATGAACCATTATGTTTTTATTACCTTAGAATTATCAGTTTATATCTACATACACCGCGGGTCCCCTCACATGGAAGTCGCCGTATTGTTTCTACAGTAGCCCTAAACGGACAAACTGCTCTACAGATCGTGTTTCATCACTGTTGTTCTAGCGGAAAAACACTGACACAATGATGAACACGTAACTGTAATATTCACAATAACATTGTTTTATTGAATTATTAAGTAAAAATAATTCCTTAATTTACGTTTTAAAAGAAACCTCATTACTCTTTGCTGTCTAAAACGACGACATCTTAATCCCATGTGGGCCACCGTAGCTTCTGTAAAGGGAGGGGTGAGCGGTGGACGGGAGCCGTTGGTTGCAATTCACAACATCACCGCTAGATGCCGCAAAAATCTACACACTGCACCTTTAACACAAAGAAGTATACAATTTCACAATGTATTCAATTATACAATCAAAAATTAGTAATTATCAATATTGCTTGAGTGACAATTTACTTAGGAGTTAATCATTAATCATTTTTATTTACGTATTTTCATCAGTATACAAGGGATGGTGAGGATCTCTTGTTTACCTGCCTGTCACATCAATAACTGCCACAAGGCAAGCGCTTCAGGGGTGTCTTCCTTTCAAAGCTGCAAGAGTGCAAATAAAGACACACTTGTTGTTTATACCAAATATAGCAAGCTAATGTTAGCTAGAAAGCCAAGAAAAATGTACAAAATATCAGAGATAAGCGTCAGAACAGAAGAGCAATGAAACTTGCTTGTGAGAAGAATAACTGCTCATGAATTGATTCAGGCAGCAATGTTTATTAGATGATAATTAACACATATTGTGTTAAATACACTGTGTTGCATTTTTTTTAAACACATTTAGCGCAAAATTACACAGACTGTGTTAAAATAGTCATATAACAAAAAATGTTTACAGTGGCCAGTACTTACGCTAATAACAAAGAGTTATATAATAGGGCTGGGTATTGTTGACAATTCGGCGATTCGATTCGATTCTTATTTTTATGGTTTCGATTCGATTTCGATTCGATTCGATATCGATTAGCTATCAATATTTCATTTAAAATGTTAGTTTTGCAGACATGGGATCCATATTTTTATATAAATGCTGGTAACTGAAACTCTCCTACTTAAGTTTATTACTGAAATACACATCTACATTAATAGTGGGGTGCACACAGTTGTTTATTTTAAACAACTTTTATTTTAAATGAACACTGTAACAAGAAGTAAAAAATATGTGCATCCATTGTACACCATGTAAACAAACTGCAAAATACACATTACTGTAAAAAAATAAAAAGACTGTTTAAGAAATAAAACATTTTTCTAAATTCAAAACGTTGCGTTAAACTGAAGATTGATTAAAATCGGAGAATCAATATTTTTTACCCAGCCCTATTATATAATGCTAACATACAGTGCCTTGTGAAAGTATTCATAGCCCTTAATTTTTCTATTTAAAGGTCCCATATTGTCAAAATCGAAATTTCCTGGCTTTTTTCATGATAACTGAGGTCTAGGGGCTGTAACTACCATATGAGTTTCAAAACAGTCAATCCACAGTAAACTGCACACAGCCTGCTTAAAGTAGCTGTACATTTTCACGAGCTGCTGTGACTTCCGTAAAGATGTGACGTCCGATCTACTCAGTCACCGCCTTCAGTCACCACCCCCAGCACCAACCACCGTCCCACCCTCCTTTTGTCAAACCCAGGCAATATCGTGTCCATAACATTGCTAAGCAACAACAACACGGAAACAAGTCGAGAAAACCCTGTTCAGTCTATAGATGTCGAAATTACTTCATTGCACAGGCTTCAGAACAACGTGAATATAAGAGATTAGTGTTGTCAAAAATATCGATATTTCGATAAATATCGATACTGAAATATCCGAACGATACCAATACTAATTTCCCGAAGTATCGATACTAGCCGAGCTGTCACTTTCACTTCTACACAAAGGCGAGTTTACAAACACCACACTTGACCGCTGTGCCTGTCTCATCTCATTCAAGTGAAGCGAATAGAAAGGAGAGCGTGGCACTCCGCGACCGGCTTTGTTTGATAAAGAGCACAGCAGGAGTGCTATCTGGAAATATTTCGGATATGAAACAAACGAACATGGAAAGCCGAAGTACACAAGCAAGCCAATATTTAAGAGTTGCTACAGAGCAGTGGTAACAAAAGGCGCTAACACCACTAATTTCGCAAAGCACCTGAAAGACACCCGTATCTATATAAAGAAGAACTGTGCTCATTTTAACATTACTGAATCATTAAATAAGATTGCCTATTATTGTTGCTGATATGAGTGTTGTCCCGTTTTTTCTTTTTACCGTAGTTCGTTAATATAAACAGATTGAGGAATCTTAGACGAGTAAATACTTTAACTGCGGTCAAATGTAAATTAACTGCGCTTATTTAACTTAAAAAAAAACAAAAAAAAAACATTACTTAAATTCTGTGATTTGTCTTAATGTCTATCCAGTGAGCAACTGAGCATTGTTTTTGTGTGTGATGCACGCATGTTTGCTTGCATGGATTGTTGATTATGAATCCGGCATTAAAATCTGTTCGTCAAATAATGTTAATGTATTAACCAGCATTTATGAACGAGCAGTGCATTTGTTACAGAATATTTGAATCTTTGATAACGGTAGGTAATAAAAATACAACGGATCATGTTAGCACGGTCCAATAAAAAATATTAACAGATATAACTTTGGATTTTAATTGGTTAATGTATTAGTAAATTATAGATTATAGATTTAATTTTTAACTAAGATTAATAAATGTTTTGAAAGTATTTTTCATTGTTTATTCATGTTAACTAACAAATATATTTTACCATTAACTTAAGTTCTAAGATTAGTTAGATAGTTTAGTTAATTGTGTGGTCTAAAAAGAAAAAAGAAAAAGTTTACAACCTACACTACCAGTTGTATTTGAACAGCAAATAAAGTTTGAAGCTCAAACTCAAATGAAGCTAAGAAGCTGAACAGGGCTGTAGCAGTGTACATATGCATATACATCATTGTCATGTTCTAGACTATATTTATCTTTAAATTAAAAAATAAATTTTTAATTAATATTGTGGCAGTTTTTTTCTCTGTGGTATCGAAAATAGTATCGAATATCGATATTTTTCAAGGTATCGTATCGAAGTTAGAAATTCCAGTATCGTGACAACACTATAAGAGACTAGTGGCACGTCAGCTTCAGCCTCTTTCACACAGTGATTCCAGTAAATACACGGATAATGTGTCCCATGATTTGTTCCGGAGCTGTTTGATTTGGTTCATTCACAGTTGTTTTCAGGAATCTGTGCGCTTTTCACACAACCCATAAAGACATGTGACGTTTGGATGTGAGATGTAATGCAACGCGTACGTTTCACTAAACTGAAACTAACCTGAACAAACTGTGCTTCAGTGCTGATAGTGCGGAGCTGGCTCTGCCTGATCGCCGCTTCATTCCACTTTGCACGTATTTTTTCGTTGTGAAGAGTCACAGGGTAACGTGCATCATCACTACAACACTGCCTTTATGGTTCTGGCTTTTGTTCACACAGCGCTCGTTCCCGTAATTTTCCAGAATCAGCGCGCATTGTGAAAGGGGCTTAAAGCAACAGTTATGTAGCTTACTGCATTCGGTGTTTGAAAAAGAAAAAACATTAATGATCATTCTGAAATATCTTGTTGAGTATCAGCAGGCTAGGCTCTCTCTATGGCTCTGGGTTCGGCTACATCGATACATGACCGTAGTTACCTGTGATTGGCCTGGCTGTGCGTCACTCAGAAAACAATAGGCCAATCAGAAGAGAGGCTCATGAATATTAATTAGATGGGACAAAATCGACCTGTTTTTGACAGAGCTCCTAAAAAAGGAGCTGTAAAAATACACTGTAAAAAGTTTGCTGTAAATTTTACAGTAACTTACTGGCAGCTGGATGCCAGTAAGTTACTGTAAAAATGTTTACAGTATTATTACTGTAAGTGCATTTACAGTACTAAAAGGTATTTACTGTAATTTCATTTACAGTATTTTTACTGTAATTTCATTTACAGTGTTTTTACTGTATCTTCAATTACAGTATTTTTACTGTATTTTCAATTACAGTATCAGTACTATAGAGTTTATTTTCATTTATTTTAAACATTTTTTACCTGTAAAAACAATCCAATTAACCTACAGCACTGTAATTCAAGATTTTTACCACCCCAACCCCATAAAAATCACAATAACTCATAAGCATTAGTTCTGATAATATTCTTTTTAATTGTTGAACATTTTCTTTTTAAAAGTACAGAGACTTTGTATCATGGCAAACATACACATACTGAAAAGCAAAAATAAGTAAGTACACTACCAGTCATAAGTTTTTGAACACTAAGATTTTTTTAAAGAATTCTCTTCTGCTTACCAAGCCTGCATTAATTTGATCCAAATTTAATTTATTCCTTTGATCAAAGCTGAATTTTCAGCATCATTACTCGTCTTCAGTATCACATGATCCTTCAGAAATCATTCTAGTATGCTGATAAACATTTTATTTAATTTTTAGATTTTTCAGGATTCTTTGATGAATAGAAAGATATTATTTAGCAAGGATGATTTAAATTGATCAAAAGTGATAATAAAGACATTCATAATGTTACAAACTATTTCTATTTCAGATAAATGCTGTTTATCTGAACTTTCTATTCATCAAAGAAACCTGAAAAAAAATGTACTCCACTGTTTTTAGTATAATAATTTCAGCAACATCATAATAATAGTTTTTGAGCAGAAAATCAAATTATTAGAATGATTTCTGAAGGATCATGTGACTGCAGTAATGATGCTAAAAATTAAGCTTTGATCACAGCAATAAATTACATTTTAAAATATATTCAAAAAGAAAACAGTTATTTTAAATAATAAAAATGGTTCAAAAGTGTATTGTTTTTGCTGTACTTTGGATCAAATGAATGCAGGCTTAGTGAGCAGAAGAGACCTTCTTTAAAAACATTTAAAATCTTACTGTTCAAAAGCTTTGTCTGGTAGTGTAAATAAAATAAAATCATACAGTAAAAATGTGTTTGTGTTGTGTTAAATTTTAGTAGTTTTGAGTCAAAGTTGACAAGCTCTCTGATGAGAAACGGCAGAATGGGATTCAGGCTGATGCTTGTTGTTTGCACCCTCTTTCCAGAAGTCCATCTGATCTGTGACTGTCAATGCATTTGCTGCCACAAAGGTTGACTGTCTGAACGAACCTGCAAGCACAAGAAAAACAGTGTTTAAAGAATTTGCCTCAACTGTCAAACTTGGTGCTGTATGCATTTTAAAAAAAATTATATACTACATACGAACGCAGTAGTAAGAAAAAAAACTGAAGAAACTTTCTTGAAATTTTTTATAAAGAATTTTATGAATGGGTCAGTAAGTCACTGATTCTAGGTGTTTAAAAAAGGTAAATTCATTCAGTAATGAAACACTGCTGTGTGCAGAGATGCACAACATGGCTTTGTTAAGAACTGTTTTTACTAAATGGAGCAAAAAGACAATATTTTCTTCTTGATTTAAATCACTTAATATTACATTCTTGTTTATTGAATTTTGTTGCCCTGACACTTAGTAAAGTCTGCCACAGACCATGCTAAATGCTAACCAATCTGTTCATATAAACATTCTAAACAGGTGTGTGTTTCCTAGAAAGTCTGTGCATATAATAGGCCTACTATGATTAAAAATCTATATTTGTTGCTTTACAGTAACAATAATCTAAATTGACAGACAGTAAGATTGCTATTATGAATTTAAAGGTTACAGTAAGTTAAAGATACCTGAAGCAGCTGCATTTTGCTGTTTAAATGCTGGTTTAATAGAAATAATTTTAATGCGCATGCAAACTCAATCTTGATGGTAATAAAAAACATTCCCAGGAAATAAATACCTTACAAATGTGTACTTTAAATACAATATAACTTGCTTAGGATAAAAGCATCTGAAAAATGCATGAATGTAAATGCAATGTAAAACAAAATATGTTTTAGGTTACCTTATTCTGCATGTCTGTAAAATGGACAGCTGGCTGTATGATGATTCTGCATCTGATGGTCAGCATCCAGTTAGTGCTTGGAGAAATCTCCTGTAACAGACAGTGTCACAACACCCTTTTAGTGTTACTATAGTTTATGATCAGAAAAGACAACTACTGTACAGTAATAAAATTTACATTTTTAATAAAATAAGCATTTATCATATTTATTAGCAAAACTTGCTATATTAATATATTGCTAGCTCGTTACTCTCTTTAAAAAGTTAACCTGTTCTGCTAGTCAGTGGAGAATAGCAGCCTGTGGCTAATTTGGCTAATTTAGTAACGTTAACATTAACTTAGTTAAATTGATGAAAGGGGAAGCTCACCTGTTGTTTGCACCGCGACGATGGCAATCACCAGAAAAGACTCTAATACACCTCCGATGCAGACGACATGACCACGAGACCACAAACTTGAAAATAAAACACAAAAGATGCAGTTAACCGCGGTGTTCAGCTTTACCTCAGTGTTTCATGTTAGCGCGCTGTTTATGTCACGTCTGTCACTGAAGGGACCGTCTATAAAGTTACATACGACATTGATACACACATTTCTTACTTAAACATCATTTGAAGAGAATTACCTTGCTAGCTATAAAGAGGCAGCGTTTAAAAGATATTATGCTGCTCTGTGACTAACGTTAAGTTTGTCAACTTCGGCTTACTGACATTATTAGCTTACCAGTTCATGTTATCGTCGATACTATGGCAGTCATTCACAGAAGAAGATCCAAAATACACCTCCGCGCTCCGACGTTACAGACGACATCCAGACCAGAAACTTGAAAATAACAAACAAAAGAAGGGTTTAAAATCTCCACAGAAACAGTGGTGTTGCTTAACGCACTTTACCTCAGTATTTCACCTCAGTTTGCTGTTAAGCTTGAGTAAGGGCTCGTCAGACGAACTAACTTGCATTAAAGGGCAGCCGAATATACAAACGTGTTTCTCAGTTTAAATAAAGTTTATTTCGACTAATATAGGTCACCTTAATTTACTCACCAGTCCATGTTTTCACCGTTATGGCGGCGCCCCGGCCGTCAGTCAAAAAAAAAAGGCTACCGACATGAAAAACACGATGAATATTGTTAGTTTGCTGTTAACAAGTGAAAACAAATTAAAATTGTTCAGTTTTTCATAAAACAGAAATAATATACTAACCTTTTTGTCGAGTTATTGATGCAACATTTCTCTTTTGTCCTCTTTACCGCCACTTCCTCTCAACAGGAGAAAAAAAAATCTCCCTTGCCATTGGTCAATTTTTCGCGGGCAAGTTCACTACTGTAAACGGATTTACAGTAGTGGAGAATTACAGTAGTGATCATATATTTTCCCATAATCCTTTGCAGTTTACAGTAAAATACTGTATATACATTTTACAGTATCTTACTGTAGATATTACAGTAAAATACTGTTCAAAATACAAAAATCGGTTACAGTGTATATTGAGATGGATTTTGGCACTTATACCGCATATTCTTAAGGACATCAACAACTAAAATAAACCTCCAGAAATGTGTACATTTCACATTTTGTAATGTTGCAGCCTTCCTGTTAAACTGCTTTAAATTACTTTTTTTTTCCCACATCAATCTACACTCCATTCACCATAATGACGTAATTCCCACTTGGAATTAGCAAAAAAATAAAAAAAAATAAAAAAAATAAAAAGCACCTAAAGGACCCTCAGACTGTGAGAAACAAGATTCTCTGGTCTGATGAACCTGAATTCCAAGCATCATGTTTGAAGGAAACCAAGGACTGCTCAGCACCTGCAGATAGGCATGGGATGATAACCGGTTTCTAGGTTTACCGCGGTTTGAAAAAGTCACGGTTTCAAAACCGCAAACAAAAAAAGTTATACCGTTCCTACGATATGTGCATTTTTTGTGTCGTCAAAGTAAAAGTGCAGGACTCCCTACTAGGTTGTGTGTGTGTGCGTACTTGCAGCGAAAACAATGCAGCCCCTCCCCCAGCGGTTAGTGCTGCAGGCGCGTGTCTGTGATTGTTCATGTGCTACGCAGTCAGTGAAACTCAGCAATAATATAAGTTCAAGACGGCCGACGGAGGTGAACCCCCACAACACAGAGTGGGGAATAGCAGACTATATGTACTAACATTACGTTTCTATGATTGAACATTAGTACAACAATTAAGTTAAAGTGAAATCACGTCTTTGCTTTTAAGCCTTCTGCTACGTTAAAGGTGCAGTGTGTAGGTTTTTGCGGCATCTAGCGGCGAGGTTGTGAATTGCCACAGTCCACCGCTCACCCCTCCCTTTACAGAACTACGGAAGACCATATAGGATTAAAATCTCACCTTTTTTGACAGCAACGAATAGTGAGATTTCTTTTAAAACGTAATTTAAGGAATTATATTTACTTAATAATTCAATAAAACTTTGTTATTGTGAATATTACTGTTACTTGTTCATCATTGTGTCAGTGTTTTTTTTTTCGCAAGTTGATAATTCTAAGTTAATAAAAACATAATGGTTCATAAAGGTCTTTATGCACCCCTGAAAACATAGTTATTGCACCTCTGTCTAGAGATCATCTTAAATATTACACAGTGCACCTTTAGCATCTTTTCAAAATCACGGCATTAAAAAAGAAAAAAAGAAAACTCGCTGGCTCTCACGTGTCTTTGAGTGTTTGTTTATTTTTGGAACTGTCACTAATGGTCATATTTTTGCTTTGATTAGTAATTGCATTTTTTCTATTAAGAAGGATTTGTTTTTGAAAATTTTATTTTGTTGATTATTGTTGAGCTGCAGGCTTAGGCTCACACAAGTGACTGAAATTTAATTTAATTAAGAAGATTCAATTATTTATTTTAATTATTTTGCCTGATGTTCCATGTTACAAAATGTTCTATATGTTTCCTAAAATAAAATATACTGTGTTCAGTTAAAAAAAAATAAAATGTTTTTTTACCCAGACATTTAAATTAGGGCTGGGCGATATGGAGCAAAAAATATATCTCGATATATTTTGCTATATCTCGATATACGATATATACCGGTATCTCGATATCTTTACAGGATAAATAACCCCCCAAAAACTACTGCAAAAAATATTCCAAATTTCAAAGTCTTTTTTTATTGAATTTTTTTATTGTCTTTTTTTATTTTTTACTTTTTTTATTGAAACTCAGAGGTAGGCAGGTTAGAACAAAGTGCTTCTGCGAATTTTCTTTTAAAAATCCCTGTATACATATTAGAGCTGCACGATTCTGAATAAAATGAGAATCACGATTTTTTGGCTTAGAATAAAGATCACGATTCTGGAGAACTTTATTTTAAAGATTTACCCCTGAACATTAGGTTATCAAACAGCAGTAACATAGCAGTAAAATAAGACTTAATAAACTTGGCTTTAAATTGAAAGAAATTTAATTAAAAAATAATGTAACAATGTAATGAAAAAAACACCATTAAACATAAAAAAAACACAAAGTTATTATGTCAGAGAAAAGCTATTTAAAGATTCTTAGCTAAAAACAGTTGCCTGTCAACATTTTATGGCTATCACCGTCCTCTCTGTGGGATGCCCAAGTTTACTTCACCATTTTACAAATAAATCCTAATCTAATCATGACAAACCATATAACGTTGGAAAGGTCTAAGGCTCCTAAATAGATATTTGACATTTTGTGTTACAAATTGTAGAGTGCACCTTAAAAATCTACTTCATAACAGGAGTTCTGACCTTTTTCACAGACATCCTTGTTGCCTTTTTCCCTATTCACTTTAGAAATAATAAGAAAAGATATATCAGATGAAAACTTAAAATTTCAAAATTCATCATTTGAAAACCATTTTAAAATCAGACATTGCATTAACATGGACAATGTACATCAAAATCATAGTACAAAATGTTTTTGCCCATGAATTATAAAGATTTAAGTTTCAATTCTTCATTTTCATGTCTCTGTTCAAAAATGGGAGTAACAGTTAAGGGGTTAATGGATCGTCATGCTCATTTATGGTAAATCTGTCGCGATCAAAGTACTACTCTTTTAATTTTCAAAGTGCAAATAGAGACCGAATTTTTCAAGCATGATACAGAGCTATCTACACAGCTACACAAGTTATTATAGCCCAAATACTAATAACAGCCTAGATATTTTATGTAGCCTAATTTGCGTGCATTGGGGAGTCGCTCTCTAAACGCAGGGTATTAAAATTGCTTTTGAATGTGCGTGCGTGTTTTACTTTTGGTTTCGTTTTAACGATCGCACGAAAATCTCGGTTCGTGGTGCTAGAAGCTCCATATAATGGAGCCAGTTGTCCTTTTTTTTGCGACGAGTTCTGTAGCCTCCCGGCTGGTTGCGGGCGCCGCCATGTTGAATGAGACGACAGGCGAGGGGAGGGGGAACAAAAGCAAGGAGGCGGGGGCGAGCACAGCACAGAGAAGGCAAACAAGTAAAGTGGCGAAAATTAAATATAAACATTATATCGATATATACGATATGTCAAAATTCATATCGAGTTTAAAAAAAATCTCGATATATTTTAAATATCGAGATATCGCCCACCCCTAATTTAAATATAACATTGTAGAGCAGTAATTACAATACCGTGATACCGTAAAACCGTGATATTTTTATCCAAGGTTATCATACCGTCAGAATCTTATACCAGCCCATGCCTACCTGCAGAGTACCATCCCAAAAGTAAAGTGTGCTGGAAGCCTCATGCTATGGGGCTGTTTTTCAGCGGCAGGGACTGAGGGACTCGTCAGAGTAGAAGGAAAGCTCAATGCACCAAAATATAGATATAGTCTTAATGAAAACCCAGTCCAGAGCATTCAGAACCTCAGACTGGGCAGAACATTCACCTTCCAACAGGGCAATGACCCTAAGCACACAGTGGCTTATAGACAACTATGTGAATGTCCTTGAGTGGCCCAGCCAGAGCCTTGGCTTGCCTTGAACGCAGTCAAATATTTCTGGTGAAACCTGAAAATGTCTGCCAGCCCCCATCTAAGCTGACAGAGCTTGAGAGGTGAAGAAGTGAGATGAAGAATAGCAGATAATTGGCAAATGCAGATGAGCAAAACTTGTCGCATCATACTGAAAAAAATTGAAAAAAAAATTCTGTTTTTAGAGTAAGAAAAAGACTTGAGACTGTAAAGGTGTTTCAAACAAGTACTGAGTTAAGGGTATGAATACTTATGCACTGTTCATATTTCAGTGTTTTATTTTTAATACATTTGCGAAGTTGTCACGAATCAGTTTTTTCGCTTTGTCATTATGGTGTATGGAGTGTAAATTGATGTGGGGAAAAAGTAATTTAAAGCAGTTTAACATAAGTCTGCAACATAACAAAACAAGAAAAAGGGGTATGAATACTTTTGCAAGGCACTGCATTTTGAATGTAGGCTAAAACTATTTAATTTAAGAAGCTCAAAATTCACAGGAAATATGTGAAAACAGACCTGCTACTATGTGATGAACTACAACTAGGGTTTATCATTTGTTTGCAGGTATGTTTTATATTGTAAAAGATTGTCCAAATACTTGTTGTGGGTACTGTCACTAATTAAATGGGATGTTTTATGAAAATTTAAAAAGACACAGTTTTAACAGTTAAACGTGTCATTTAGCTGTTGACAATCTCCTTTGTGGGTAGAGACAGTGGCATGACAGATGGAGACAATGGCATGCATTGACCTGTGTTGAAATTCATTTAACCTTCAGCAGCCTACAGTCTACATGACATAACGCCTCCTACTACTTTCTACAAGAACAGCCTGTGTTTTACTCATTTCACTTTTTTTTCTAAGAGTCTTCTAAGAGATACTTAGAAGACTATAAATAATATTGTGAGAGTTTCCTGTTTTCATAGACTGTCAATGCTCTTCAGTGGACAGAAACGGCATAAGAACACTTCCTTCTTTCTCTCTTGTGTAACCGTTGATATGCTGAATGATTTATTTAGCCAACCATATTGTTTGACAGCACTGAAAGCACTATTATGTTTTGGTTAGAGCTGCACTGACTAAACAATGAAATCTTTGGGGGGAGAACACATTTGAAAAATAGGGATGTTACAGAATAAACCACACTGGAAGAAACTGCAAGTCGCCGAACGCAAGGGTGTTAAAATTAAATACTTTTAATTCTTCTTGTTTTTTACCATAACAAAATTGTGTATTCATGGCAAGTACTTTTTTTTTTTTACAGAGAGCAGCAACAGTAAACAATTTAAATGCAAGAAGTCCCTTATTTAAATAAATAAAAAAACAGAATTGTGTTACAATGTTTAGGGTAGGAGTTTTTTTTTTACGTAATATTTATTATATATTTTTTTATAAATTATACAACTTTTTTTGCACATAATAGCACAACCTTTATGCATAGCCTTTTATATTCTTTAGATTAAAAAAAAAGTTGGCACTTGTGTTCTATTAAAAAAAAATATTCATAACTTAATCTATTAACAAAATAATCATTAGTTGCAGCCCTAATTATTTTTTTTTATGAAGATTTATTTGATTAATTTGTAAGTGAAAGCTGTATATTGTTTTTCCGGCAGACGATTATGTTTACTGGAGCAGAGAGAGTCTAATGGACAGGATGGGCGGTGAGGTGGGAGTTTGTTTGGGTCCTGATTTGGGTCATGTAGTAGGTGCTCACTTGAACTATTCTGTTAATCAGGCTGGTGCTCCAATAGTGTGTTAAAGGCAAAGTGAAGGCAAAGAGGCACTCACACACAGCAGATGAAGCATAATCTTAACTGCACGACTGTGATTTCTGAATGTTAAATACCTGTACTTCATTGTGTAATCTCAGTAGATAAAGATTAATTTAGTCTGTTCTCTCTGACTCATTTTCATGGTGCTGTAAGTGAAACTTGTAAAGTTCCTTAATTTAATGTGGTTTATAAACTCATTGGATAAGCTTGCCTCTTTTGCAAAACTATAAAAAACTGACCTATACATAGTAGTCTCAGTTTCTAGCTGACTACTGACTACGACATTTTCTATTCCTTTTCACACACATTGGGCCTCATTTAATCCGTGTGCACAAATCAATTTACGAGTTCACATGTGATGGATGAAACATTCGTATGCCGTCAATCCTATCATACGAAAGATTGTACGTTGATAAATGTGGCAGCAGAAAACAATCGTCATTTGAATATCACGCCCCTAAAAATACCCCGTTTTAGAAGCCTTGCCCCTAGAGTAGTTTACGATCAGGACAAATGTAACCCGGCAAAAAAGAGGAAGTAATCTCATGAAAGAGCAATTGATCTTGCTCTAAAAACACACTTTAACCTTATAATTGCAACAATGGCATTAATTTATTTATATGTACACTATCGTTCAAAAGTTTGGGGTCAGTAAGACTTTAAAGAAGTCTCTTATGCTCATCAAGGCTGCATTTATTTGATTAAAAATACAGAAAAAACAGTAATATTGCAAAATGTTTTTACAATATAAAATAATGTTTTTTATTTTAACATACTTTAAAATAGAATTTATTCCTGTGATGAAAATCTGAATTTTTATCAGCTGTTACTCCAGTCTTAAGTGTCACATGATCCTTCAGAAATCATTCTAATATGCTGATTTATTATTAGAATGATCAATGTTGGATAATATCAACAGTTGTGCTGCCAAATATTTTTTGGAACCTGTGATTTTTTTTTTCAGGATTCTTTCATGAATAACAAGTTTAAAAAGTACAGTGTTTATTCAAAATAAAAAAAAATTATAACAATGTAAATTATTTAATAACTTTTAATAAACTTTTAATTATTAACTTAATACATCCTTGGTGAATAAAAGTATTAATTTCTTAAAAAGAAAAAAAAAGAAAAAAAAGAAACAATAAAAATGTACTGACCCCAAACTTTTGAACGGTAGTGTATATTAAATTAGCCTGGAAAAATCCAGACCCTAATTTATTAAGATTAAGGGTCTGGCATCGAGCAATGAAAAGGACCTAACTCGAGGGGCGACACCAAGCGTGCATTTGAAACTCTAACTGCACGCAATTGGATAACGCCACGACCAATCACAACAATACACGATGTGACGTATCTAGAGCGACGGTGAACATATAAGAGTGGATTTCAATGTTATATCATAAACAATGTGACAAGATTAATAACTATTAATTACGACAGCCAAATCAACCTCATAAAACAATTAGGTCCGATCAAACTATTCATTAACTATTAACTAATATGTGGATGGACGCTAGTGTTTCATTCAGCAGCGAGACATATCGTCCTGTTCAAGTTAGGCTACTGTACTACTATTGAATAGTTCAGTTTTTCGTTACAGTAAGTTTACCAAGTGACTCTTACCATTTGTAAATGAGATGGACCTCATCCACCACAATCCCGATCAGGTTGTCCCGGTAGACCTTGTTCGATAACATTTATCGCCACTTCTTTTTTAACAGCCAGGACTCAGACTGCCGATTGCAGTCTATCTGGCATTGTCCGCTTCGGATCTGTTCCTCTTCGTGGTCTCCCCATACGCTTAACTACCAGCGGAGCTAACTGATAAATTAAACTCTTGCCGTATCCAGTCGGCAAAACAGCAAAAACGTCCTTCTTGCAAAGGAACGATTCGAGCGCGGTTTTCTGTTCCTCTTTTAAATGAAAAGCCAAGTCTAACTTGGTCATTGTAGTGGCCAAAGCCGTTTCAAACAACTGGTTTTCATCTGTAACGTTAGATCTCTTTCAATGTTTACTAAATGATTCCGGACGTCGCAGCGCTGTCGTCATCAGCTTAGCTCACCTCTGGCCTGCCTACATCAGATACACCAATTTGATTGGTTCCCAGAACTGCTTACGTATTGCAGTAACATGCATCATTGCTCGATGCCAGAGTGTCTTGCAGAGACAATTCAAATTGTGCTCTCGCGAGACCTCTGGATTTCCAGGGTAATATTAAATACTAGTAAACATATATATATATATATATATAAAAAAAACATTTACAAACGTTAGAAACACTATAGCCTATGCAGCTCTTCTTAATCCACAGCAAACCCTTTAAATTTACCACTACAATAATGAAAAAAAAAAAAAAAATAGAAGCTATAAAATTGTATATTACATTTTAAAGTAAAACACAAATAAGGCTATGGTGGATTCATTATAAAAAATATTAATTAAATTCAAGCTAAAATGAATTTATTTAAGTGAAACTAAACAGCATTGGGCTTTGACTTCCAAATCTTTTTGTGTGGTTTTTTTTTTTTTTTTTTACATTTGGTTGCTTAACTATTATCTGTGATGTAAACAAGTACTTCACTTGTGTTCCAATATCCACGTAAAACATCATCCTTCAAATGCGCAAAAATGTTAATTCTGGTGCTGCACGCTGATTTTGCAGTGGGTTCTTTTAAATTGAGCAGTGTAACTTTTATGTTCGGTTGACTGCATCTTAGTTTGATTATTGGCTGAAATGTCAAGTTAGCAATGCAGAAATGTGTGTGTGTGTGTGTGTGTGTGTATGCGCATGAGGCACAGCCCGATCAGTTGAATTTAATAAAATAAAGATATAAAGAAAACAAATAAAATGCATTAAAGGGATAGTTCACCCAAAAATAAAAAAATGTATTGTATTGTGAAATATGGCGAGTAAGCTCAATTTGCCAGCTTTAGCTAGCTTGTAGTCTCAATATGTGTATAAATATAGCTCAAATTGAGTAAAGAGCGTTTTTTACAACTTACGAGATGTCCAACCTCCTCACTCACTTTCTTCCAAGCAAGATCCTTTTTATTCCTGTTTCTATAAAAGTACGAAGATGTATCGTACAGCGCATACAGCTGATAGTACGATAACGATTTTGTCTTCCATTGTTGTTTCGAATTTCTGCCTCCTCTTGCTACGTAGTGATCACGTCACTACTAGAGAAAGCTCCTGATTGGTTAACGAGGTGCGAATATTCGTAAAACTTCAGATTTTTCAACTCGATCTGCATCACAAGTGCAGTGCTGTACCGGGTGAGGTACCGAGCAAGTTTACTATCATACGGAGCTGATTATGTGATTCAAACGTCATCAAAATCATGCTCTGTGGTAAAAATGTGTTTTGTATTGTGAAAGGAGCTGCGTAAAAGAAGTCTTTTAATTAATTGATCACCTGCCCTCTAGGGCTGCACAATTAATTGAATTTCTAATCGCGATTACGATTACGGATGCCACGATTACGTAATCGTCCAAAGCTGTAATTAGCAAAAAAAAGTTAATTATTCTGCGTAAGGGCTGGGCAATTAATCGAAAAGTAATCGAAATCGACCTTCAGAACCTATAATCGATTAAATTTTTCCAGGTCAATTATTTTGATTACTTTCCCTTTAAAAACACTACCGCGTGTGGAGTCACGTGACCCCGCTCCGTTCCGTTCCGTTCTTCTGCAGACATCTCGATGGAGAGCTTAAACAGTATTTATTCAGTAAAAAGTATTTACAGGATATACAAGAGTATTTTTATTTAGAAGAGATACTGCTTATTTTCTACTTTTAATATGAAAAATATTAAAAATAATTTATTTTGTTTCCAAAAGTGCAAGTTATTTATTTTCACTAATTTAAGAAAAAATGTGACTTTTCGTTTTAAGCAATGTGTGCTTTAATTTCAGTTGTTCAACACTGATGTTCAATAAATAATCATAGATAGTAGATAGTGTGTGTTTCCTTCAATTATTTTAAAATCAAGTAATGCACCCTTCATTCAAAAATTTCTCACTTGTAATATGTGAGCATATTTAGCTACTGTACAAAACTTGTCAGTGAACTATGAGGGCAAAAAAAAAATATTATATAAATATTATATAAATATAATTAAATATAATTGTATTAATAAATAAAATAATCATTCATTAATTTTAATCGAGTTAAAATGTTCAATTAATCGAGATTTTGATTTTAGGCCAAATCGCCCAGCCCTATTCTGTGCTTAAAAGGCGTATTCAAAGCATGTCACGTTGTGAGAGGCGAATCGATATTGTTATCATGGGCACATCAAAATACCTAGAATAATTATTTCTAACAAATTATTCAGAATTTTAAATGCATAATAAGATAACTTTCTCATCACCTGGTCACAATGCACAACACCACTGTATGCTGTGTCAAAGACATGTTTGCACTCTGCACTCGCACGAGTCACAAAAAAGGCTCAAACACTTGTAGAACCAAGCTAAAATGGTATTGTTGGTTCAGCAAATTTGGTTTCTAGTTAATGTTCACATGAGCCTTTACACACTTCTTTTCACTAACAAAAATGCTCTTACGTTATAGATATAATGTGATGTTATTCAGTGAAGCTATTCTGTTCTTTCGGAGCATTTGGATTGTGGAATACATTGCCCACAGTAGTGTTCACTTTTGTAAACTGCAAATTGTGGCAAATGTTTTAAGTCATCTGGATTTTTCATTTACGTATACAGAAAATTTGCACACATAAATACTATATACTGCAGAAGCAGTTGAAAGAGCAAATTACAGAGTGCAGATGTATCAATGCAGTGAAAGCTAAGTCATCTCAAAAGGACAAAGTCAATCCATTAGTAACCCAGTCGCAGTGAAGGCTGTGTGTTTAGAGCTGCCAGCTGAGAAGCTGAGAGTTTCCTGCTCTCCCAGGGAAGCTGGCTCACACCTAAAGGGCTCTTTGTTGGACAAGGTGTGCGATCTGAGCAGCCTCTGAGCTCGGTACAAAACCACACTTTCAAAACGTCCTGTTCCTGTCAGCACCGGAGGTGTGTTCTTCCACACTTAGTACAACACATAACACATACGCACATAAGAGCACTATCCCAGCAGGTGCCAAAGTTGTCCTACAAACGTGCCTTTCTTGAGCATAACTACTTAAAATGACTTAGAATTTGAAGAACTGCTGGTAAATCTTGGTCATTCTTAATCCTGAACATTGCATCTTCATAATGATATAATATTTGTATTGTTCATCTTCATAATAAATGAAGAATATTCTCCATAATGATTTTTGTCCATTCATTGAAAATTCACATGACCTGAAATTTCAAGCTTCAAAAAATTTATAAAGACATTGTAAAAGTAATCCAGTGGTTTAATCCAACTGCAAAAAGACATGAATGCTGAATATAATGAACAGATATAATTTAGACTAATATTTACATTCACTCAACTTTGCCTGCTTCACACACAAGAACAAAACTTCTGTTTGTTTACCATATTTAATATTAATATTTAATCTTTTTTTTTTTGTTCTAAAGATGAACAAATGACTTGAACAACTTGAGGGTGCATAAATAAAGACAAAAGAAAGCCTTTTTAATTTGTTTGTTCAATCTTGAAGCAAAGATAGTAAATTTCTTGACATCTCAGCCACTTCCTGTGTTCTGTTTCATTGAGATCATTGTGTTGTTCTGTTTTGAAGTAGTTGTTCATTCCATTGACAGTGCCAGGGCAGAGTGCAGTCTTGGTTGCATAATCAGTTCAGTGACACAACAGTATGTTGATAGAAGGCATTTTGGCACAAGCCTTTATAAATCATTAACTGGACATGCTTGAGGTTCAAGCATTTTGGTATTCGCACATGCTCCTCACCTCTCAGTGTCTTCTAGGATCATAGAAGCTCCATATTCCAGTAGCTCGCCTTCTGCGTGGTTCCCGGACCTGGACTACAGACAGACTCTCACGGCTGCTTTGACAGTAGTAGGATGGTTTTATCTACTGCTAATATTTGCACTGTGAAAAGGGAATTTGCTTGACTGATCAGTTAAAACGAAAAGAGCGCTTATCAGTTCTCAGTATATTTGGGTGTCAGTGTGGCACTGAAAGAGAGATAGGTTTGTGGTATGATGTTTGAGGCCTAGTTTATAAAATACGACTGAAATATGCATTATTTTGACTTCAAATAGAGTTAATGGTTTACCAGTTTCCTCCTTCAAGGTCATGACAGAGATTGTTGTTTTGAAATGAGATCTGTGGTTATGTTACTGTCAGCGCTTACATTCTGATTAATAACATCTCAGAGAAAATTACAGTGAGTTGTGTTGCTTAGTTGCTTAGCAGTGTCAAAGAGCTAATAATTGTTGGTTAGCTTCAGTGCATTACATTACTTATATTTTAACAAGTTTTTTATGCTGTTGACCTGTTTAAGTAAATTAAATTAAACAAAATGGTGTCACCGTTGCTTTACCCCACCCACCACCCAAAAACTCTTAGTTTAGTTAGTCTAAAAGTGTGCTAATTTGAAGAAAAAACTTAAAATGTTTTCTGTTTAGTTTAAACTTTTTTTCCCTCTAAATGTTTTGATTAATGTACAATCTTGTCAGTACATTTCTAGATTTCTTTGTATGTGGTTGTTGATTATCTGAAGGTATTCCTATTATTGTTTTCTAGATTGCTTGTTCTACTTCATTATGTAATGTCAGCATATGGAGTTTTTAATGTTGTGCCTTTATGGTCGGAAAGGAGGAGTTCAGTCTAATCAAACAAAGCCTAAAAAAGATAGGGCTAGTTTTTATTACTGCAGTGTGACATAATATGTTATCACATTGACCTTTTAAGCATTCTAAGTTTAAAGAAAACACTGATTATATTTCCTTAAATGTACATTTGCTTGTTTATGACATCATGATGATCTTTCAGTACATTGTGATCTTACAGATGTGTTCTGGAGGAGTAGTCTTTTTTATGGCCCAACCGTTTGAAACATTGATCCAGTGCTTATATACTCGCATGCTTAGAAATATTTTTTTTTCTAAACTAGTTGTCAACCGTTGTCAACAGTATATGAGCCATTCAGAATTTGTTCAAAGTCAGAAAAAATGTCTTGAAAAATGTGTTTTCCCACAAATTTGGTATGTATGCAAATTGTATAATGTACAAGGTACACATTTCTAGTAATTGTGCAGTTAATTCTCATGTTCTATTTTCAGAAAGTTTTGAAATATTTGTCCTCTCCCCAAATTTGTCACTACCAAAACACAGTAATATATTTAATAAGAATGGTTATATTGACATTAAGATTTTGCTTACATCTCCCTATTGAAAAAGTTTTCAAAGATGTATTATGAATCAAATTTTTCTTGTTAAAAAAAATCATTCATACTGATTTCAAATTTAAGGATTTATTAATTTTATTAGTTTGAATATGCATTGAACCAAACACTACCATTAACAACTTAGTGGATAATTCAATATACTTTATTTTTGACAAAACATCCCATGTTTAGGTTATGAGAGCACAATTTCGGTAGTGACAGTTTGGTAGCGACAACATCACATTACAGAATTTTAATCCACATACTAAAACATACTAAAATACAAAAAAATCGCAGACGATTTTCCAGACGAGTAAAAACTATTGTCTCGTTTTCAGAAAAAAACCCCCGTCAAAATTAAAGCTGTAGTCTACGATGTTGAAAATCAGTCGAGAAAGCCTGAATTTTTAAAAAACTCATCCCGCCCCTCCACACGCACACCCCTCCCCTCTGTGCTACCTGATCCCTCCCACCGGGAAACGACCTGAACAACGTCACTCAGTCAAGCAGGAGTAAACATGGAACAGAGATGTACCATGTGCGATGTCGGATTGCTTAGTCGCTTCAATCTAATGACCTCGCTAATGACACATCATATGTAAAGTTAACTTTCGACACTTGAACGTAGTTGCTTCATCAACAATGCAATGTCACCATTGTCCTAACAAAATAGCTCAGAGGCACACGTTTGAGTTCACGCACATGCAAGATTAGCAACACATACAATGTTCTATCTATCGGCTCGAACAGAAAACCGCTGACGTTAGGCATACTGAAATAGTCAAGCACTTCAAGAAATATAATTACTTTGACCCGCGATAGGCGATGCTGAATAGAGGATGGATACCCGAGCCGAGCCCGACGGTACCCGACGGAACCCGACGGGCCGGGCCGGGTTCGGACAGATATTTAGAAAGGATGCTCGGGTTCGGGTCGGGCTCGGTTACATCAGCGCGATAGTGCGCCTGTGTTATAACAGCGCTTTTTGCCCCGTGTGCACTGATGCGCTCATCTGTTGACATTTCCGAACGCCTTCCTACAGTTGCTTAATAAAAGCGGGGTTTCCACACCAAAAAGTGCATGTGTCACTAGTATGAGGAAAAAAAAAAAAAGATTTTAACTGTGTCGGGCTGGGATCGGGCTCGGACATAAATATCTTAATGCCTGTCGGGTTCGGGTCGGGCTCGGTTACTGCTCTGTCGGACGCGGGACGGGCTCGGACAGAAAAATGCGGCCCGATCCGCACTCTAATGCTGAACGGCTAACATTCCAATGCAGACCGGTAGCATGATCATGTTGTCAGACTGATAAAAAGCTATTTATGTAATACACCACACCATAAAAGTATAAATAAATGCTTAAGTTACCTGCTAAACAAAAAGTCAGACATGTCAGCGTCGGTTTTAAGTCCAAGGTTTCTCTGAAGCTTCCACCAACGGGCAATGGTGGACCCTATATTGATTCGGCTTTGAGTCCGGCGTTTTTCACATTTTTTTTTTTTTTTAAATCTCTGCTCTTTCCTCAATTGACTTTCTCTTTCTTCCAACCTTGACGTTTGGGGCGAGCAGGGGCCGCTTGCTGCTGTCTGTTGGTTTTTCTCCATTGCTGAGTTGATGCTGCCTAATTTCGCGCGAAATTTCATGTCGCAGGAGGGGGCGGGGTGGAGACGCGAGTGGAGCAGGGGATTGGATGAGAGCAGTTAACCAATGTAAGCTGTCCGGCCGGACAGCTTACATTGGTCAATTTCTCTGCGGGTGTACACCCAATAGAGTGAATGGATTTTTTTCATTCTTTTTTCTCTTTATATTATTAGGATTGTACTGTAGAACCATAACCAGCATCTAAACGAGGTTATTAATAATGAACAATCTTTGAAATTGTAGACCATAGCTTTAAGTGTGTTTTTACTTGAAACAAGCAAAACAATCTGCCAGTGGGGTAAGAAAAATAATCTTGTTTTCTGTTTGGAATAAGACTTTTTTTCTTACCCCATTGGCAGAATATTTTGCTTGTTGACTTTTTTCATAAAACAAGAAAATAATTTTTACTTGTCTAGAAAATCTTTCTTGATTTAAGAATTTTTAGATGTTTTGGCTGGAAATTTAAGTAAGGAAAACATTTTTTGCAGTGTAAATGTTGATTTTATTGCAAAGGGGTGGAAAATGTCTGAAAACTTTCCAAAATCCATGGTAGATTCCATAAAATGCTGGAAAGTTTAAAAAAAAAAATCGGAAATTTTCCACTTTTTTTCAACCCTATATGGATAATAGATGCTAAAAGAACATGTAAGTTTTAAATACTTAACTGCTTTTTAAATGTGTACTTACTACTTGTTCTGTCTGCCATAGCAGTATTTTGGCTATTGAGTGATTTGTTCATGTTTGGGTAATCAATATTCTGGTTAGCCAATCATGCAAGCATATTAATGCCAGAACTAGTGTTATGATACAACACATTCTCACTTCTACAAGGCGTCAAATATTGCAACTTGGCATGAGTCCTGCACATGACCCTGTTGATGCCAAAGCAACCCACTGGTGTTGCTATACTGACACACAGCATGGCTTGTTTAATCACTATGCTACTTGCTCATATTGATTATTATACAATTACATAGCAACACGTGTTCCTGCTTCTATGTTTTCTCATATATTTGACACCTCCATGCTACGTATGTTATTTATTAATTTATTACCACCCCCCAGACAACATAACAGCACCAAAAGTTAACATGCTTAACATGTCGAGCTCTTGCACCAGCACTTAACATTTTTAGATGCTCTTTGAGACGCATAAATTTGTTCATGATCATTAAACAATTAAGTATTACATCACTGGTGTAATTTCAGGGCGTGATAGGCTCCCATTATCCCATTAAATACATTCTAAGGTACCAGGTACTGTATATGATGATGTATGATAGTGCCTAAATGGTGACCTTGAATTCTTAAGTAATCAGTCTTTCAGTTATGATATCAGGTTCATTCGTAGTATCAGCCTTGGACAGCATGCCCATGGGCACAGCAAAATATCTGATGACCATACTTTAAACACCACTTAAACAGTGAACCTAATCCTTACTTATTGCTCCTCTGAATTTATTCGACAGGAGGAGAATGAAGTCCAAGGCCCCCCCTCCACCTCAACCTCCCCAGCCTGCCCCCCGCAGGATCTTCCGTAATGCTGTTCCTGATGGAGGAGGATCTTCAGGGGGAGACAGCAAGGAGAACATGCTTCGACCCTCTGTGGATCTCCATATCAGTCTACCTTCAGGGTACCAGACCACTGTCAATGTGGATGGCAGGTGAATAATATCCACATTGCACTGACATTAACCTAAACATTTCATCAAAACCTTTATTTTTAATATTGGTTGGTGGCTTATTAGGTGTAACTTTGATTAAATAGAGCTGGGTCAGGAAGTATTTCATGACTTTGTACACAGTGACCTACAAAAAAAGCTAAACAGAGTGCAGCTGAAGGAATGCAACAGAACACAAATCTTTAGATGGGTTTTTACTAGGACTGGGTGGTATATCGAGTTTGTACAATAAATTAACATTTTTATAAAAGATATGGAATGAGGCAATACCATTGTAGGACACAGAATGAGCTACTGTGGGGAAAGTGCATAATCCAATTTATCCTAGATATGAGATATGCTTTGTATTATATTGGCTTTAAAATACTAAAATGTAAGATATAGTCAGATGCTTTGACAGATAGGTCACATGTTGTTGACATGCTATTTGCGCTGATTAATGGTTTTGACATGTGGTGTTTTCTTTACTGCATAACTTACATTTCACAGGTGTATTCTCATCTGTAAATGTAGGAAACTCATGTAAATAGTTTCATTTTGCTGTCAGGAATGGATGAGACTTCTGCATGCTAGTCTAAACGTCACAGACTGAATGAGTGCCGCTGCACGCATGTGTGCCAAACAGATAGAGAGCAATAAAATAAGACTGCAATAATTCTGACTAAATTTTACATTTAGCTAAAATATTTGTAGTTGGACAATAAATGTGCCATATGTAGAAATTTAAACCTACAAGTAAATGTAATTTTTGGTTGCAATAACTGTGATTTTAACCCATTTTTCACATAATATATCAATTTATTTAATTTATTTTCATAGCCTTTAATATGAACATCATTTCATTGGACAATTTTGGGTCAGATGTGAAATAAAATGTTTCAAAACAAAGTTTTCTTTAATCCAAATATATATATATACCACCAGTCAAAAGTTTTTGAACAGTAAGATTTCTGATGTTTTAATGTCTCATCTGCTCACCAAGGCTGCATTGATTTAATCCAAAGTACAGAAAAACAGTTAAATTTGGAAATATTATTGCTACATAAAATAACTATTTTCTGTTTGAATATAATTTAAAATGTAATTTATTCCTGTGATCAAAGCTTAATTATCAGCATCATTACTTCAGTCTTAAGTGTCACATGATTCTTCAGAAATAATTCTAATATGCTGATTTCAAGAAACATTATTATTATTATTGTCAATATTTAAAACAGTTGAGTATGTTTTTTTTTTCATAATTATTTAATGAATAGAAAGATCCAAAGGTAAGCATTTATCTGAAATAAAAAGCTTTCGTAACATTATACACTATACCATTCAAAAGTGCATCTGAACTTTCTATTCATCAAAGAAACCTGAAAAAATTCTACTGAGCTGTTTTTAACATAATACTAATAATTCAGCCAATCATAATATTAGAATGATTTCAGAAGGATCATGTGACACTGAAGACTGGAGTAATGTTAAAAATTCAGCTTTGAAATCACAAGAATAAATTATATTTTCAAATATTTTCAAATAGAAAACAGTGATTTTAAATAGTAAAAATATTTCAAAATTGTACTGATTTTGCTGTACTTTGGATCAAATAAATGCAGGCTTGGTGAGCAGAAGAGACTTAGTTAAAAACATTAAAAATCTTACTGTTCAAAAATGTTCGACTGGTAGTGTATAACGTATTTTTCAATTCAGACAAAAATACAGAGGAATGATTTTTTTGACCATATCGCCCAGGCCTAGTTTTTACCCTAGTTCTGAGCCGGCGCCAGACCATAACTAATAGGGGGGCACGCGACATCTAACGAGGGGGCACACAATCAGCAACAATAACTTGGAAAAACGAGGCTTAAAAAAACAATACAGTGAAAGCGCACACTCATACAATTAGGGTTAGTTGTAACACGCGTGGTTTAAATATTTCCACACATGCTAGCATAACCAAATTTAGGGTATTTACTAGTTGCAATAGCAACACTATGCAGAGAAAAAAGTGTGCCAAAATTCAAAAGCCTTTTGAAGATGTCGCTGAATATTTATTTTACCATAGTAAAAGTACATTTCTGGCTTAAGTAAATTTTTCATTTCAGTTTTAAGAATTCATATAAAATGAGACAAATCTGCTATTATTGTAATCTCCAATTTGTTATTTATCAGTTATTTGTTATTTATCAGTTTATTAATGCTTGACAAACCAGTGGAAGACACTAACCTGTATTATATTCCAGTCGCGCAGATGGGGAACGTTGTAACACTGTGTGACAATATGCCCCGCTGTTATTAAACTATGCTATTCTATGACATTAGCGGTGCAGTTTACACGATTTACTTTTATGGATTTTAATGACAAACCACAAGAAACAGGTGAATAAAGACTGACAATTGATGTTTAATATTCCAAAATTATTATTCAAAGAAATGTAAAGCATTTTGGCTCGTTTATGTGTGTCGTGTTCTATGAGAGCTGTGTGTGGAGGGAGGGTAGTGTTTTTCTGAATGTCTAAATGTGTTTCATCTATTTGTCCACATTGTTTTAAACTACTGTACAGTGTGTTGCGAACAGGGCCGTTCCAAGCATGGTTGCGATGTGTTCATTTTCAAACTCCAAAATTAGATTATTTTTATTTAAAAAAACGTCATTACTTTATTTGAAAAGGTTAATACTATTTTATTATTTTATTGACAAAATATTTTAGTTTGTTGTGTATATTTTTTTTATTCGATCAGATAACATTTTAAGCTGTCATATGGTTGTGTTACAACGTACCCCACCTACGGGGCATGTTGTCACATTTGACTTCCTTTCTTTTGAGGTAAATAACGAAAAACGTATACACTGTAAATATAAAACAAAGCGACATATTTGTACTAGACATGTGTGAAAATAATGTGGATAAAAATTGTACTCTGAACCCCACATGGATTTACATAAACCGCGATATTCAGAAAGTGTTAGGTTGTGTCCTGCGCTCCCCTACACATACTAAAGACGCAATGACGCACGAGATGCCCGCAACGCAACCAATCAGAGAAATGGGTCTCTTTTCATAAAAAGATAAACACACATCAACTGTAGTTTCTCATTTTTATTACAGTAAAAATCATGGAACATTCAATGCTTAATTTATTTTAATTCTTCTTCTTAATATATATTAAATGAATTAAAAACTGTGTAGGGGGGCACCCTTAATGCCGGCACTTCCCTAGTTTTAACTTTGTTTAACATGCATATTTAAAATGACATGATACAGGCACCAGAAATGTCCATGTGCCACTTTAGATGAAACATTTTCTCAATAAATGATCAAAAAACTAAAAGTGTTATGATTATCACTGATCTCCCATATTTCATTACTTGGCATAACAAAGCTTTAGCATTGAACAGATTGAAAAAATTACAGTGACATTCTTACAATCACTAATGTCAATGTTTATACTGTTGTTCTGCACTAGTCAAATGGTTTTTGTTTCAGTTTGGCTCTTCTGTTACACATCTAGCTGTGCTTGGAGTGTAAAGCCCTTCATCACATCTTTGTGACTGTGATGTGACGGTGTGATTATGGATGTTTGACCCTTGGCTTGTTTTAGCTAAATGTACTAAGAGTATGGTTTGCAGTTCTTTGTAAATGAATTCTTTAAAGACATGAACAAAACAAGACATCAGCTAAAAAGTGAGGAAAACGTCTCAGGTTACGTATGTAACCCTAGTTCCCTGAGGGAACGAGACGCCGCGTCAGGAACGCTATGGGGAAACGCCATTGGCAGGCAGCATTCTGAGTCATTGTCTAACAACCAATAGAACGACGGGAGTGACGTCACAGGCGCGGTGACGTCAGCGACCAGGAAGTATAAAGCACGTGCGTTTGAAGCCGGCGGCAGCTCTTTTAGGAATGAAGCGAGCGCCGCAGGGTGCGGGAATTATGGTCCGAGACGCGACGTCTCGTTCCCTCAGGGAACTAGGGTTACATACGTAACCTGAGACGTTCCCTTCCGGGAACTCGAGCCGCGTCAGGAACGCTATGGGGAACGAGACTGTCAACGCCCCCATAATTTCCAAGCCCTGCCCAATGTCTGCTAGGACCAGGGTGGAAGGAAGTTGTGTCTGGTGGATCTTGCCAGAGCACAGGAAGAGACTCGGCCTGGGGTATAGCCAGGTCGCGAGTAGGATGAGCCTTTGTCTAGTATTCCACGGACAAGAGGGCAATGTGATCCTCGGCCCTCGGGCACACGAGGAAGGTAGTAGACCTCTGTCTAGTCGCCAGCCAGAACCAGAGGTACTCCTCGGCCCTCAGGCGCATGAGGATTCTTAGTCCTTTGTCTGGGAAAGGCCAGAACAAGAGGGACCGAAATAACCATTGTCTAGTGTTCCACGGACAAGAGGGCGTGTGGTCCTCGGCCCTCAGGCACGCGAGGACAGGGTACTCGACCTCCTGATTGCTCCTCGGCCCTCAGGCCCACGAGGAGAAGTGGTAGTCCTTTGTCTGGGGTACCACCAGAACAAGAGGGACTAAAGGACTCGGCCTGGTGACCTTGCCAGGACGCAAGAAGTATAAGCCTTTGTCTAGTATTCCACGGACAAGAAGGCAGTGAAATCCTCGGCCCTTGGGCACACGAGGAAAGGTGATACACCTCTGCCTGGTAGCCAGCCAGCGCAGGAGGTACTCCTCGGCCCTCGGGCGCACGAGGAGTCTTAGTCCTTTGTCTGGGAGAAGCCAGAACAAGAGGTACTGAATAAACTCGGCCTGGGAATCCTGCCAGGACGCGAGGGGAATAAGCCATTGTCTAGTATTCCATGGACAAGAGGGCAATATGATCCTCGGCCCTCAGGCACACAAGGATAGTAGTGGATCTCTGCCTGGTCGCCAGCCAGCGCAAGAGGTACTCCTCGGCCCTCAGGTGCACGAGGAGTCTTAGTCCTTTGTCTGAGAGAAGCCAGAACAAGAGGGACTGAATAAACTCAGCCTGGTAATCCTGCCAGGACACGAGGGGAATAAGCCATTGTGTAGTATTCCACGGACAAGAGGGCAATATGATCCTCGGCCCTCAGGCACACGAGGATAGTAGTGGACCTCTGCCTGGTCGCCCTCGGGGAGAACCCCCCTGGTTTCGAGCCACCACCGCAGTGGTCTCATGTACAGCAGACCAAAAAGTATCACGTTGGATGCTGCTGCCATAAGACCTAACAGTACTTGGAACTGTTTGACAGTGAGTGACAGGCCTAGCTTGACCGCATTTACTGCAGTAAGGATCGACTCGATCCGAGCAGGTGACATTCGTGCCTGCATCGTGGTCGTATCCCAAATTACACCTAGATAAATGGTTCTCAGTAGTGTAGAAAGCACACTCTTCTTGGTGTTGAGTCTCAACCCCAGTTCTTTCATGAGAGCGAGAACAACACCTCGATGTTGAACCGCTAACTGTTCCGAGCTGGCCAGGATCAGCCAGTCGAGTATGCGGATGCCCTGGAGTCACGGAGGAGCCAGAGCAGCATCCACGCACTTTGCAAAAGTTAGGGATGAGAGAGCTAGGCCGAAAGGAAGCACTCTGTATTGGTAAGCTTTGCCCCTGAAAGTGAACCTGAGAAACTTCCTGTGTTGGGGAAGGATGGAGACGTGAAAGTATGTGTCTTTTAGATCTATCGTGACAAACCGGTCCTCGGACCTGATTTGAGACACGACATGATTGACAGTTCACATTTTGAACTTCAGTTTCTTGACTGAGCGGTTCAACTGCCTGAGATCTAAAATGGGCCGAAGCCCTCCATCCTTCTTGGGAACAAGAAGTACCGGCTGTAGAACCCGGACTCTCTGTCTTGGGAGTTTCTACTTCCTGTTCCATTACCAGACCCTGCTCGGGGTTCACCAGAGATGGAAATACACCGCTGAAAGGTGGCGGCTTGGCGCCGAATTGAATGCAATAACCTTTCTCTACAGTGCGCAGGACCCACGTGGAAATATTTGGCAGTAGTTTCCACGCTGCCAGAAATTCTACTAAGGGAACCAGCCTCTCGAGACTGGTTTCTGGATTTATTTGAGGAACTAATTCGGTGACCTGTAACAGCGTACTGGCAGGATGCTCCTGAACTAGTTTCTCTGAGGACCCCCGTGGGGGTTGCGAACTCTCTAGGTCCGCTACGTTTCCGGGCGGAACGGCTAGAGAATGATGTTCGCGGGAGATTGCCGCGCCCTGTAACACTGGCAGGGTTAGCTGACAGATCTCCTGAGGGCCCCGAGGGGGTTTGGTGACTATAAACTGTGGTGCAGCGCAAACCCCCTCCAGAGGGGCTGCCCTCATCGGCCCTGTGGCACAGCCGTCAGGGCCGTTTAGCCGAGGACCTTTTAGACCAAAGCACGACCCTCAGATCGGGCTTAGTCATTAAAGCCCCCGGTCAGGAGTGTTGCTAGTCCCGACCTCTAGGTCTCACCGGAGGGAAACGGGCTGCAATGCTCCTAATATGAGCCTCTTATATGAGGAGCTGGTACACGGCTGGGGTTTTATGCCCCCGTCCAGCAACCCCGACACGTGTGCAATTTGCCCATCAAGCCTGAAGTTATTTAGGCGGCCTGGAAAGCAAAGACGGAACTTTCAAGGATGATGCTAGGCTGGGCGACAGATAGCTGGCTAGCGTCTATTCAACCCGCGGCATCATCTTTTCTTTCTAGTTTTTCCCATGATCTAGACAGTTCAGTGTGCAGATCGGGGAAGAACAGAAAGCTCCGCTTTGGAAGTGCTAACTTAGTCCGCATAAAGTTTGCTTTTTCTGCGGCTCATTTTTATTTTATATTTAGCTACTGCATTAGTCAGCACGTCCAACAGCTCCTCATACTGAGGCGATCAGGGGGGGGGCGGTTGAATACTTTTGACAACGTTCTCCACATCAACCTCCTCGGAGGAAGATAGGGGAAGCGTTAAAAGCTCTTACTGGAAGGAAGTAACCGCATTGCGGGCTTCCTTATCCAGTGGGAAGTTTATCGATCCACCAGGTAGGGAAGGAGATAGGGGATCACCCGTCTTCATTCTCTCTAGTAGATAGAGCTGCGATCCCCACGAGTGTAGCTACCCCTTTGGTTGACATATTGCTCAAAATAAAGATGTGCAAACTGGCACAAAAAACAGCAATATATTTAAAGACAGACACAGAGTGCTCTCGCTGAATGACAAAAGCTGCCGCCGGCTTCAAACGCACGTGCTTTATACTTCCTGGTCGCTGACGTCACCGCGCCTGTGACGTCACTCCCGTTGTTCTATTGGTTGTTAGACAATGACTCAGAATGCTGCCCGCCAATGGCGTTTCCCCATAGCGTTCCTGACGCGGCTCGAGTTCCCGAAAGGGAACTATTTTTACAGGGTGTGTTCACAGAAGACAGTGGTTTCCAAACCCTGTAAAATAGCACTTTCTGCTGTGTTTTTAATGCCTGTTATTGCAGTTTTTGTGGCTCACTTTACTAACTTTCACAGTATATACTTGAAAGGAACACAATGTCACAGAAACTTAGAAGTGGTCTCATTATGACGTTTATTTATTACTTGTTCAGTCGCTGCTGAATTTTGATCAATGATTAAAAGTAAATTATTGACGTCTATAGGCATTTATAAGAATTTAGGATGTCATAAACATTTTATATGAAAATATGAGACTGAAGAAAATAGTGCTTGGAGGATGGATGATTCAGTGTTTTCATGTGATAAAACTTTCCATGGTGATGAGGAAGTGTCAGAAGAATAGACATTTATATTTAGATGAATTATTCAGCGTACGGGCAACATAATGAATATATTCAAACATATTGAGACTTTGTGTTTAAATATTTCTGCACAACACACACATAAAGGTAGCATACTAATTTAAAGTCAGTCTGCTCAAAATTCAGCTGTTTTTAGCCATGCAGGTACAGTTTAAATAGAGAACGCCTGAAATCACATTGGTTTCATCAGTGCATGACATTTGACCTGAAAATTAAGTATCAGATTTAACTCTTGATTTATTTATTCTTTTCTGAGACTAGATGGTAGTCATGGTGTGGAAATTAAACAAGCAGTTTTATTCAAATATCTATCAGTAGTGTTTAAAAACCCTTTAAGAGTGACCACACAACAAGTTTTGTGACAACTGACAATTAGTTAGCCAAGCCAAACATTTAAGACCAGCATTCATGTAGCAATTTGCTGCTTTACATAACACCTGCAATTCAAGCCGACTCTCTCTCTCTCTATCGTCCTATCACAGTCCTGTCTGTATCACATGATGTAATTACAAGTCTAAACTGTCAAGTAACTCTATCTTTCTCTGTCCTTATGTCTCCTCTTGTCTCTTCAGAAAAGCTCTGATGGATTTGTTGGTAGATCTGTGCAGTCAGTACCATCTGAATCCAGCATATCATACTTTGGAGCTGCTGTCACCCGATGCTCAGCCCGTCAGCTTTAAGCCCAACACCCTGCTGGGCGCCCTGGATGTCTCTTGTGCCCTGATCAAAGAACGAGTTCTGGAGGACAAGGTGGTCCGGAAACCTCCACCCAAAGTGCCAGAGGTACGTTTCCGAAACACGGTGTTATGGAGGTTTTTGACCTCATGCCTCATGGTGATATCTTTGACTTTTTAAAGATCTTTAAATTGTTGGCAGGCAGCAGCAACTGTGATGAAACTGGTTGCTCTACTACTGATGAGACATCACTACTGTAGACAGACATTGTTTTGTAAATAATTAGCTTTGAAGGTCAGCAGTGTACATATGTCACGCTACAGTCGACTTCTTGTTCAGCTGTGTCAGCCATATTAAATGCTCTCATTGTATGAGCAAGTGTTATCTTCATTGCAGTAGTTTTTAGGGTTAACACGACCCCAAGTGCTAGACAGAAGGGACCTTGTGACATGATATACAGGTCCTTTTCAAAAAATTAGCATATTGTGATAAAGTTCATTATTTTCTGTAATGTATTGATAAACATTAGACTTTCATATATTTTAGATCCATTACACACATTTGAAAGTAGTTCTAGCCTTTTATTGTTTAAATATTGATGATTTTGGCATACAGCTCATGAAAACCCAAAAGTACTATCTCAAAAAATTAGCATATTTCATCCGACCAATAAAAGAAAAGTGTTTTTAATACAAAAAAAGTCAACCTTCAAATAATCTTCTGATAGCTAGCTGCATTGACCCTGCCCTTGATAAAACATAGTGGACCAACACCAGCAGCTGACATGGCACCCCAGACCATCACTGACTGTGGGTACTTGACACTGGACTTCAGGCATTTTGGCATTTCCCTCTCCCCAGTCTTCCTCCAGACTCTGGCACCTTGATTTCCGAATGACATACAAAATTTGCTTTCATCCGAAAAAAGTACTTTGGACCACTGTGTTTTATCAAGGGCAGGGTCAATGCAGCTAGCTATCAGGAGATTTTGGAACACTTCATGCTTCCATCTGCTGAAAAGCTTTATGGAGATGAAGATTTCATTTTTCAGCACGACCTGGCACCTGCTCACAGTGCCAAAACCACTGGTAAATGGTTTACTGACCATGGTATTACTGTGCTCAATTGGCCTGCCAACTCTCCTGACCTGAACCCCATAGAGAATCTGTGGGATATTGTGAAGAGAAAGTTGAGAGACACAAGACCCAACACTCTGGATGAGCTTAAGGCCGCTATCGAAGCATCCTGGGCCTCCATAACACCTCAGCAGTGCCACAGGCTGATTGCCTCCATGCCACGCCGCATTGAAGCAGTCATTTCTGCAAAAGGATTCCCGACCAAGTATTGAGTGCATAACTGAACATAATTATTTGAAAGTTGACTTTTTTTGTATTAAAAACACTTTTCTTTTATTGGTCGGATGAAATATGCTAATTTTTTGAGATAGGAATTTTGGGTTTTCATGAGCTGTATGCCAAAATCATCAATATTAAAACAATAAAAGGCTAGAACTACTTTCAAATGTGTGTAATGAATCTAAAATATATGAAAGTCTAATGTTTATCAGTACATTACAGAAAATAATGAACTTTATCACAATATGCTAATTTTTTGAAAAGGACCTGTACTTCATCTACAACAGTTTAAACCTTTAATTATTGTATAGTTATTATGCATGCGTTTTATGACTTTTTTTAAAGTGGCAAATATTTGTACTTGACCAAAACTATTAAAGTGAACTGAAAAAAGCTGTGAACAGTTAGGCCTAAAAATAATTATTTAATATAAATTATATCCATGCTATTTATCTTATTCATCCTATGCTACTTATATTCAAGTTCATGCATTGTTTGTTTTTTAATAGCTTTTTACTATTAAAAAAGTGTAATATTGGTCTTATTTTAATGTAATAATGTTCTAAAATGACATCTTGTTCTGACTAAATGCATCAGGAGGGTCGAATGATCATAAAAAGGGTTCGAACAAAGGTACAGTGAGTCTTTCACAGGCTCTGTTCTGAGTGTGTGTTCTCTCTTTCTCGAGTGTCCTTTTCTCCTCCCACTTATGTGTGAATATTTGATGAGAGTCTTACCTTTAGTTACCATGCATTATTTCTTCCTCAGCCTGGTTGGCTGGCCCCTCTCTTGCTCCTCTCCCTCGTGTCTGACCTCTGGACAGAGTTAGAGGCCCTGGCCTCTGATTCTGCTAGAACAACAGTACAATCTGTCACTGGGCAAATGAAAGCATGCAATACATTAGTGTTGGGTGATATGCTCAATTTTCATATCGTCCTATCGTCAGCCTGTGAGATCGCCGATACACGATACTATTGGGCTAATTTATTTAAAGGTCCCATATTGTACACATTTTTGGAGGTTTATTTTAGTTGTTGATGTCCTTAAGAATATATATTTGCGGTATAAGTGCCAAAATCCATCTCAATATATTTTTACAGGTCCTTTTTTAGGAGCTCTGTCAAAAACAGGTCGATTTTGGCCCATTTAATTAATATTCATGAGCATCTCTTCTGATTGGCCTGTTGTTTTCTGAGTGACGCACAGCCAGGCCAACCACAGTTAACTACGGTCATGTATGCTTTAGCCGAGCCCAGAGCCATACAGAGAGAGAGTTGCGACAACGGAAGTCCAAAACGCTCGATAGTCACGTGATACACGCAGCCCTCAAATAGTTCCAGGAAGTTCATAGCGGGCAATTGGAATACATTGAGTTAGAGGGACAGAACAGCAATTTTTGGTATTTAGTTGACAAAAAAATGATTTATTGACATTATTTATAAAATAATGTATACATGTATACGTAGTATATATATATGTAGTTGTAATAGTGTTGGTTTTAAAAGATAAAAACCGTTAATATTTGAGGATTAATGTGGTTAGCGATCCGTACCTGCCTTGTTAACATATTTAAGGCTGAAGTTACCATGGTAAAAGTCCGTGTTTGCTATATAAACAACATCGTGGTCTTTTACCAAGTAATTCAGCCTTTATATATAACGTTAAATACAATTATTTCTATATGTGCGTGTGTTCTTACAGCTTGTATGTTAATCAAGTGCAATCACATCTTAATGTTTATTGTCGTTTTACTAATCTCATTGTAAGTGTTAAGTTTGTTGTCTTTTTTAAATTAATTCCAAATAAGTAAAGATATTTTAAGATTAAGTGAAAATGAATCTTGATTAAGGTTTTTGATTCTTGTGCACCCCTCAATTATTAATATCTAAAAATGTATTTGTAGTATATTCAAATTGAAAAAAAAAATTAAAACATTTTTACACATTAAATCATATATTTTATGTATGTTGAGTTTTGTTATGCACATATTTACAGAAATCAATTTAGACATTTATAATAAATTATAAACCAAGTTGTCCTTGAACAGTCTCCATTACAGTGGGAGTGCACCAGTTACATAAAGCAGAGTGAATGTATGGTTACTCTACTGATCTGGTGAGGAGAAAAAAAATTATGCATCAAGTTTTGTTCAATTTACATTTATTTGTATGGCACTTTTTAGTATACACATTGTTTCTAGCAGCTTTACAAATAAGAGCTCTGTTAACAGGCGTATCTGTTTTACTGTAATGTCCATATTGCAGAAATGTTCTGAAATTAAACTATACAAATCATGCAGTCAAGTAACGTCACGTAATCAGAAACAATGAACAGATTGAAGCATGATGTGATCATGTTGATTACAGTGCAAGGGCAATTTATCAGTTTTGTATGTTTATTTAGAGTCTGCTTTATCTGAAGTCCTCTCAAGTGTTGGTGTCATCTGTTCACAGGTGCTGGTCATCTGAAGTCTTCATAAAAAACTGGATATAGTCAGCAGGAGCAATCTATAGATTACATTGACAAAATGTTATGTAATCATACTTAGGAGCTGGCACTGTTTTACTTCAGGTGGTTCTTGTTCTGAAAGCAGGATAGAGCAGGAGAATAACAGGAGAAATGGTTTTGTGATGCTTCATCACAATTCAGTCCTGTGGCATCACTGATCCTTCACACAGTAGTTCTATAGTTTAAGTGTAAAAACAGTAATAACATACAGGTTTACAGTGATTACTGCTATAATACAGCAGTGGTGTATATATATATATATATATATATAGCCTATCATGATTCTGAAACGAAAATAGCTCGCCTATTTTAAAAATTTAATTCTGACTTAGGTCAATCAGCATTCATTGCAATAAATTCAGAACTATTAACCCCCTGGGGCCGACGGTCACGCCGGCGTGACCAACCTACTTTTTTTAAGATCAGCGCAAAAGACACTAAAAATGCTCTGTCGGTTTAAGTCATACACATTAGAGATATACATCAATGGAAACTGTAAAGCGTGTACTTTTATTTGGGCACACTCAAAAGAACAGCAGAAAGTTGTGTTTTTTTATTTAGAATAAAGAAAACAAACAGGGTGATTTCTGTTTTCTCTGTCTCCGTGAACTGCTTTTAGAAATGCGTCACTTATATCATTCAAACACGGTGAATATTTAGCACACAAACATAAAAGTGGTATCTACTGAAAGCTTGAGATTTATGCTTTTAAACAAAGTAAGTTTTATCAAAAACAAATAATCTGTGATAAATTAATCTATATGAAACCAAGGAGATGTCTAGTCTATCCAGTTCCAACTAATTATCTCTAATGTGACCGCGCCCACTATCGCGAAATCTTTTGCCATGCAAATTAGCCATGTGCTACTAGCGAGGCAAGGACCGGATTATCTGTACGCGAGGAAACTCCCACATCACCGCAACAAAGCAACATGACTTCAAGTTCATCTTGGTTACAGTTTGTTACTGAATGAAGACATGCTGTGAGGAATAAGACTTATATGTACCTCAATCCTAAGAAGGACGCGATGCGACGCAAACCCAGCAGGAGGAGACATTTACATGAGTAAGTTTTACTTTCATTTTCCTACTAGCTTTCGCTGTTATTTACTTTGACAAAACATGTACACATTTTACTAGTTAGACTTATTCCAAACTAAAATTCCTGACTTTATCAAATGAAACATTATGAAGTAGGCTACGTTTGATTGCATTGCATCTCTTACAATGGCAGGATATTTATAATGTTCTAGAAAAACGATGTGATTATGACTGTGAGATGCATTTATGACGATATCTTTATGAATGTAGAATCATACTTTATTTATTTATTTTATTGTATAACAGTGTAAAAGTAATATGAGTGCTTACACTGAATGTGTGTTTACATCACGTTTATTAGTAATATAGTGCTAAACGATAATTATTAGTTTCTTAGATATTACATGTCCTTTTTTTTACATTAGTACAAATTCTAGAGTATAGACTGTATTCTGACAGATGATCCTGATATGATTTTTGGTTTGTTTTGTTTTTGTAGTGATCTCAAACCTGCTCAAAAGATGAATCCTGCCCTCTTTCCCTTGAGTCCCTTCAAACTGTTTTCCTCTGAGAGCACTAGAAACTTGAGATGTTCAACTACACTGATATTCTAGTGTAAAACAAGTTTTTGACTTTTTTGTATTTTTTTAAGGGCACACAAAATAGCAGGTAAGATTTGTTTCATTTGTTGAACAGAATTCAGAAGAAGTTTTCAGAAATGCCACAAAGTCTGTGCACATCTGTGTGGTAAGATGAGGGAGCTCAATAATGTGTCTTTGACCTTCATTATGTATGTTTTGTTTATACAGTGATAGTAAATAAAATAAAAATAATCTAAAACTCCATTCTCTGAATCTTCTCACATTGTTTCCTATAGTCAAGTCAGACATTGATGGGGCCATTAGGGAGGGCCCTTTTGTCTTTCAGGTGTGAATTGCTAAATATTCATGGGCCATTGCCACACCTATGAATAATCCCTTTCGATCACAAAACATGTTTTATAAAATTTAAATCAATATATTGTTTTCTCTGAACGAGTGAACGAGATGATTTTCACATCATTTGGTTGAAAAAATTCTAGCCTATGACATCCAATTATCTAAAGTCTTGTAAAGAAATGTCCTGTATGTGCTTCATGGCCTTATTTCAGTGACTTCAAAACTTTAGATTTTCAATAACCACGCATAAACATAGTTTTCTCAAAAACACAAACATGCACATTAATGTTGCTTGCATATTATTGTAGCCCAATATGTGCTGATTACAATGTAATCTGACTTTAACCATTCATATGTTTTTAAGATACTGAAAAAAGCACAAATGTCAGGGCATGTCAAAACTTCTTCAGGGCCCCAAAACACCTCAGGCCCCAGAGGGTTAAGTAGCTCCCATCAGCAAAAATCCTGTTTACAAGCCTTAATTACACAATGATGGATGAAACTGCACGGACATAATGCATAACATCCCGTAAATCTACTAATTAAGTGAGAAATAATGTAATAATAAAGGCAGTGTTGTAGTGATGATGCACGTTATCATGCGACTCTTCACAACGAAAAAATACGTGCAAAGTGGAATGAAGCGGCGATCGGGCAGAGCCAGCTCCTCACTATCAGCGCTGAAGCACAGTTTGTTCAGGTTAGTTTCAGTTTAGTGAAACGTACGCGTCGCATTACATCTCACATCCAAACGTCACGTCTTTATGGGTTGTGTGTAAAGCACGCACAGATTCCGGAAAACAACTGTGAATTAACCAAATCAAACAACTCCGGAACAAATCATGGGAAACATTATCCGTGTATTTACCGGAATCGCTGTGTGAAAGAGGCTGAAGTTGACGTGCCAGTGGTCTCTTATATTCACATTGTTCTGAAGCCAGTGCAATGATGTAGTTTCGACATCTATCGACTGAACAGGGTTTTCTCGACTTGTTTTCGTGTTATTGTTGCTTAGCAATGTTATGGACACGATAGGCTTGGGCGGTATCCAAATTTTGATACCGTCAAACCTCCTCCCTATTTTACCCCGGTATACGGTATTACCGTGAATAAACAATAAAAAAATGACGTAAGGCTCAGACAGCGTCACCAAACTGTTGGCTTGTGCCTATACCGTTAAGAAACTGAATACCAAACACTACAACAATGTTGACAACTTTTATTAACAACAAATAGCAGTAAAAAAAAAGGGCAAATACAACAGTCAAACAGAATAAAATTAACATTTGGGTGCGTTTCCCGTAGAACGACATAACTCGCTGGTTAACCTCTATAGTAGGCTACGATGCATTGTTGTGGAAACGAACTAGCTCACGAGTGTTTCCCGAACACAGTCACATCTCCATCGTTTGAACCACATTAGTTCAACAATGTAGGGCAGTTGTCAATGACGTAACCGAGTGATAACGTCGGCTATTTAACTGATTAGGGATCTCAAAAATGCAGCTATATTGAATATGGCACCTACTGACTCATTTCTTTCCCCCCTGTCATTACGCTTTATTTGATGTTTGATTCATCACGGGTTCCCTCTTACGTCATACACCGGGGTTCCCTCAGGCAAAATGCACACGCACTACTCCTAAACGGTGCTTATAGAGGACGCACAAAAATACATAGCATTTATATTTAGTTTAAATTGAAGAAATAGATCGTGACGCTGTTTGCGAATGTTGGTTTGAACTGGTGTCGTGAAACACCGAATATTTGAACTATGTTGGTAACGACGGAACTTGCCACCATAGTTGGCTAACGATGCTTTTGGGAAACGCGCGCCAGGTCACTTGGTGCGTGACTCGCCATCTCTCTCTTTCTCCTCCACGCTGTCACTTGATGACTTCAAATAAATTATCCACCCGCTCCTATATTTTTCTCTGATTTAGATAACTGCACCTGATCGTCATATTACACTTAACCTATTGTAATCCTGATGAAACGGATGGTTCATTTTTAACAGCAGATTGATTCAGCTGATCTGCACATCGCTGCACATTTATATTTATCACTCAGGATTTTAAGACAAATCCAAGCAGAAAAGAATAACTGACATCTGGATGCGACTCTCCGCAATCTCTGACAAAATCGGTCGGGTTTTCTCTGTATTAGAGCCGTTCTGAACTTACTATTCAAACGCATGCTTGGACTGAAGTTTACAGGGGTTCACCAGTTTAAGAAATGTCTGATGGTAAAAATCTGCTGCTTTTCATTTTTAAGGTATTGTTTTCGTTATAATCTACTGATTCAAATAATCAATAATAATTATTATTATACCACTGCGTGCCTAGCCTGACATGCTCTCGCGTATGAATGAACAGGCAGCATCTGTGGACACAGCGGGCGCATTAGGCACATCGTCAAATATATTTCAAAAGAAGCTGCCGCGGCGCCACGGTCCTGACCACATCGCTGTCTTTACTGGGTGTTTTTAGAGAATATTTCAATTTATTAATGCGATTGAATTAGCTATTCATGCAGTGGACTGTCATGATTTAGGAAAGATGCGCATCAGAGAAGTGGGTAAACGCGAAGCCGAGCACTGCATTGCCGTGCTCAATAGCATTAGTACAGGCATAACTCCCTTCAAACTTTATAGGGAATGTCACCGTTTCTACAAAATCTACACAAATTAAATCGTCTGCCTGATGAAAAAAGTACATAAAACACGTTCATGTTTTAGAAAATGTAGTTAATATTAGCATCATTATTGATTTATCTCATCCACTCGCAAATAATCAGAATGCATTTTTTTATTACCCGACCCATCCGACCCCATCACTACGCATTTTTAGGCATTAAATAAATTATATTTAATATTTAATCCTTGTCTCCTATATAAGTGCATTCTTTTATGACGGTATAACGATATTGAAACTGAAACCATTGCTATTTTTAGATCCCGCGGTATACCATATTACCGTAATACCGCCCAAGCCTAGGACACGATATTGTCTGGGTTTGACAAAAGGAGGGTGGGACGGTGGTTGGTGCTCGGGGTTGTGACTGAAGGTGGTGACTGAGTAGATCGGACGTCACATCTTTGCGGAAGTCACAGTGGCTCGTGAAAATGAACAGCTACTTTAAGCAGGCTGGGTGCAGTTTACTGTGGATTGACTGTTTTGAAACTCATATGGTAGTTACATAGCCCCTAGACCTCAGTTATCATGAAAAAAGCCAGGAAAATTCGATTTTGACAATATGGGACCTTTAATAATATGTAAATGTGTCAATATGTAATAAATTCCTTATTCTTTTTGTAAGGGTAGTACATGTGACTTGTGACACAGTTGTGCATGTACAGAGCGCTGACGGTAGTTCTGTCGGAGAGGTTCAACTTTACTTTCGGTTTCATTCTCTGCTATCTTCAGGGAGCGGTAAATGTGTGTGCGTGAATGTAAATGAATGTATCTTTCTTTACCCGTCTTTTTGCGATAACGCTGTTAACGCTGTATGTCTGATCTTTGTCATCAGTTCATGTTGTAGTTCAGTTCATGCGGAGAAGCGATGAGTGTAATTCACGTGCATATGTTTAGCGCCATTTTATGCATCGTAATTCTAGTTAACGCATACAGATGTTACTGAGGTGAATGTTTATGTTTACTATATACAGAAGGATTCTGATATATCGTATTTAATTTAGCCTAAACCACATTTTACTACCTCTGTTATCCTAATGACTGTCTACACTTAAGTCTACACTTAATCTATGTACACTGTATGATGAATAAACCTCTTACCCATTTTCACTGCACACATCTGCGGCGCGACGCGACCACTCTATGCTTGTGTTTATACCGCGGCACGTTTCTGAGACATCCTAGAACCGACTCTCCGCGCTGCATCGCTAAAGTTAGGTGCCTTTTTGACGGATAATAATAATAGTAATCGTCTTACTATCGTCAAAGGCATCAGCAACAGGCGATATCTATGACTATCGTCGATACACGATACTATCGTCTATCGGCACAACCCTACAATAAATAAGCATGGACATGTAAAGAAATGGAGTAGAGATGGGTCAGCAGTGTTTCCCCTAGGTTTACAGCTTTAGGGGGGTGGGGGATGCCAGGTGCTGGTAGCCAACGGTACTTTTTTTTCTCGGTAGTTTAGCCTACTTTCTTTGTAATACCGAAAACATTTATTTCAGTGAAAAAATAAGTCAAAAACTCCACCATTTGAAACAATAGGGCCCTACAATATTTTTCTTTTTTTCAGAAAGTTTTGTGTTTCTATAATGTAATGAAGGCATTAAACATTTATATATTTATAATCAAATGTAAATTAAACCCTTTGTCACACACACAGACGGATGCAGAGACGGAGGTAAGTGTATATAAAAATGAGGTAAGTTTATTAAAACAGCAGGTAAGTTTCAGGCTATTGCAATGTTGATTTGAGAGATGGATAGTCTTATCTGAACAGTCCTTGGGTGATGGTAATGTGGTAAGCCGGGACAGAGGAATGAAACAGAGTCCGAACTGGATCCAGAGGAGCAGCATAACAAGGGGTGTGATCCGTAGACCAGATGGTGAGTGACTGAATGCAGTGCGTATATATAGGGTGTGGTAAGTGAAGTCAGGTGCTAGTAATTAGTACTCAGGTGATCCTGAACGAGTGGGAGGTTCTTCTGAGGGTGTGACTCTAGTGTGTGGTTGGGGTGACATCCTGACATTACCCCCTCCTCCAGGGGCGGCTCCCGACGCCCTACTCCAACGTCGAGGGCGACCACGACCGCGAGGGGCAGGACGATCTGGGTGGTTTCGATGGAAATCAGCCAGGAGTTGAGGATCAAGTACGTCGTCTCTAACCACCCAGGAACGTTCTTCAGGTCCGTACCCCTCCCAGTCGATGAGATATTCCAAGTGTCCCCTTCGACGTCGGGAATCCAGGATCTCTCGTATGGTGTAAATAGACGGTTGATCCAGGATCTCTGGAGGAGGAGGTCCAGCTTCAGCTCCGGTGGACTCTGTGGCAGAGGGAAAGAATGGTTTCAGGAGTGATACGTGGAAGGTGGGGTGAACTCTGTACCTGGGTGGGAGCTGAAGCTGGTATGTGACTTCATTGATCTGCCTCAGGATTTCGAACGGACCAATATAGCGGGGACTCAGCTTGCGACAGGGTAGCCTTAGCCGGATGTCCTTGGTGGAGAGCCACACTTTGTCTCCAGGCTGGTATAATGGAGTGGGTCTCCTGTGAGCATCGGCAAAGTCCTTGTGTCGACGGATGGCTCTCTGGATGTGACGATGAGCTGAGTCCCACACTCTCTCGCTCTCTCGAAACCAGTAGTCTACAGCTGGAACATGAGTGGGTTCCTCCGTCCAGGGGAACAGCGGAGGCTGAAAACCGAGTACGCACTGAAAGGGTGTCAGGCCGGTGGTATCTTGGCGTAGGGAGTTTTGTGCGTACTCGGCCCACGGGAGGAACCTGCTCCAGCTGTGTTGGTCATCCGAACAGTAGGCCCGGAGGTAACGTCCCAGCTCTTGGATCTTTCTCTCAGTCTGGCCGTTGGTCTGCGGATGATATCCTGAGGAAAGATTGACAGACACACCGAGAGATTTGAAAAAGGCCTTCCATACGTGAGAGATGAATTGAGGACCCCGGTCCGATACTATTTCCTCGGGGAGACCAAAGTGACGGAAGACGTGCTGGAAGAGGACCTCGGCGGTTTCCAAGGCCGTAGGGAGACCTCGTAGGGGGACCAGTTTGCACGCCTTGGAGAATCGGTCCACGATAACGAGCACACAGGTGTTGCCTTCAGAGTTGGGAAGGTCCGTCACGAAGTCAACCCCGAGGTGGGACCAGGGTCGCTCTGGGACAGGGAGAGGCACCAGCTTTCCTGCGGGCAAATGACGAGAGGTGTTAGTTGTGGCACAGACTGAGCAGCTTTGGACGTACCTGATGACATCTCGGGCCATACTGGACCACCAGTAACGAGATTGGAGCAGCGAGAGGGTCCTTCTGCTACCTGGGTGTCCAGAGCCCGGAGATTGGTGTACCGTGTCCAGAAGGTGTTGTCGTTGGGAGCTTGGGACATAGATCTTACCTTCTGGACACTCAGGCGGAGCAGGCTCTTGGAGAGTGGCGTCTTGGATCCAGGTGTCGATGTCCCACTGGATGGGGCTAACAATGATCTCAGGGGGAAGGATGTAGTCAGATTCAATGGGGGCATCACTGGAGAATTGTCGAGATAGAGCATCTGCGGGTATGTTCTTTGATCCGGGACGGTAGGTAATCTTCAGCTGGAATCGAGTAAAGAATAAGGCCCATCTGGCTTGTCTTGGATTAAGCCGTTTAGCCTCTCGGAGATATTGGAGATTCTTATGATCGGTGATGATCGTGACTGGATGTTTAGCCCCTTCCAGCCAGTGACGCCACTCTTCCAAGGCGAGCTTGATGGCTAATAGCTCTCTGTTGCCTACGTCATAATTCTGCTCCGCCGAGGACAGCTTCTTGGAGAAGTAGGCACAGGGATGGAGGAGTGAGGAGTCACCAGCCGCTTGGGACAGCACTGCTCCGACGCCGATGGTAGATGCGTCGACTTCGACCACGAAGGGACGCTCCGGATCCGGGTGGTGCAGAAGAGGAGCAGTGCTGAAAATCTTCTTTAGTTGGTGGAAAGCTTCGAGGGCAGGGGAATTCCAACTGAGATGTTTAGGTTGCCCACGAAGGAGGGAGGTCAGAGGTGCAGTAATGGAACTGTAATTCTTGATGAACCGGCGGTAGAAATTGGAGAAACCCAGAAATCTTTGTAGTTCCTTGATGGTGTGGGGTTGAGGCCAATCTTGAATGGCTTGCACCTTTTCTTGGTCCATTTGCACACCCTCGGAGCTGATGTTATAGCCCAGGAACTGTACCGCTGTCTTGTGAAACTCGCACTTCTCCAGCTTCAGGAATAGGTGGTGTTGACGTAGGACTTGGAGGACCTGACGGACGTGCTGGCGATGTTCGGCCTGGTTCCGGGAGTAAATCAAAATGTCGTCAATATAGACTACCACAAACTGATGTAAAAACTCCCGGAACACCTCGTTCATAAACGTTTGGAAGACTGAGGGACTGATGGACAAACCGTAGGGCATAACCAGATACTCGTAGTGGCCAGTGGGTGTTATAAAGGCCGTCTTCCACTCGTCTCCCTCCCGAATACGAACGAGGTTATAAGCACTCCGCAGGTCCAGCTTGGAGAAGATGCGAGCTCCGCGGAGTTCCTCGAGGGTGGCAGGAACGAGTGGTAGTGGATAAGGCTGTTGAATTATTTGAGAATTGAGTTGTCGATAATCTATACAGGGACGGAGACCTCCATCCTTCTTACCCACGAAGAAGAAGCTGGAAGCGGCCGGTGAGGTAGATGTGCGAATGAATCCCTGTGCTAAAGCCTCTTGAATGTACTCCTCCATCGCCTGGCGCTCCGGGTTGGACAGTGGATATACCCGTCCCTTGGGTAGTTGAGCTCCAGGTAGCAGATCGATAGCGCAGTCCCATGGCCTGTGTGGAGGAAGATGGGTGGCAGCTTGCTTACTAAATACATCCTCGTAGTCCATGTACTCCGCTGGGATTTCGACCGATATGGTAGTATCGGGGCTTTCGATCTTTGTAGAAGCTATGGAGAGAGAGCCAGAAACAGGTAGTTGAGAGGACATACAATTCTTGAGACAGTGCTTACTCCAGCCGATGATGTCACAAGGATCCTAGCGGAGTTCTGGGTGGTGGATGTGTAGCCATGGACGACCGAGGATGATGTCGACGGTGGAATGCTCCAGTACCAGAAATTTAATCCTTTCTTGATGAAACAATCCTACTTGCAGAGTGACAGTTGGTGATGAATACCGAATCCGCCCACGTCCCAGTGGTTTTCCTTGAATAGTTCGTACAGCATACTCTGGATAGTGTCGTTGTCGGCGTAACTGAAGATTCTCTAGACAGTCTTGGGAGATGAAGTTACCCGACGCACCTGAATCAATAAGAGCAGAGAAACAGAGATGGCGTTCGGCAGTATGAATTGTTACTGGAATTAAGGTAAGTTGAGCAGTCGGTATTTCTGATTGAATTGTACTCACCACTGGACGTGGGGGTCTGACTGGACAGTTGTGCAGAAAATGACCGGGTTGGCCACAATACAAACAGAGTCCAGAGGTGATACGACGTTGACGTTCTGTTCTGGAGAGTCTAGTGGAATCGATAATCATGGGTTCTGGTACTGGAGGACAAGCTGCCACCGTAGCGGACTGAGGAGCGGTTTGTGAGGGCTGGCAGGCGGCTAGTCGCTGGGAAACTCGAGTGGTTCGTTGTAGAAAAGTCTCTAGACCGATGGAATCGTCGTACAGCGCCATGGCTGCTCGAATGTCTGGATGAAGGCCTTGTCGGTAAGCCCCTAGTAGAGCGATCTCGTTCCAGCCGCTAGCCGCCGCCAGCGTGCGGAAATGAAGAGTGTATTCGTGCACCGAAGAAGATCCTTGTTGTAGCCGGAAGAGTTGGTCTGAGACTGTGAGTATACTGGTCGTGGTGCTAAATACTTCGGAAAAATGACTGGTAAACTGCTCAAAAGAATGAATGATGGGATTATTTGCATTCCAGATGGCTTTGGCCCATTGTAATGCTTTGCCGGTTAACAGAGAGATAAGAAACGCTACCTTGGAATCGTCCGTGGGGAATTGTTGTGGTTGCATCCGGATGTATAAATCGACCTGTAGTAGAAAACCGCTGCACTCAGCCGCTTCTCCAGCAAACGTTGTAGGAATGGCCATGGGACTTCCTGAGGCAGATGGCGGCTGTGGAGATGGTGTGAAAGCCGCCTTGACAGCGTTGATGAGTTCGGTGAAAGGGTTTGGTGCAGTGGTCTCTTCGGTGGTCATTTCGGTACGATCTGGTCTTCTGTCACACACACAGACGGATGCAGAGACGGAGGTAAGTGTATATAAAAATGAGGTAAGTTTATTAAAACAGCAGGTAAGTTTCAGGCTATTGCAATGTTGATTTGAGAGATGGATAGTCTTATCTGAACAGTCCTTGGGTGATGGTAATGTGGTAAGCCGGCACAGAGGAATGAAACAGAGTCCGAACTGGATCCAGAGGAGCAGCATAACAAGGGGTGTGATCCGTAGACCAGATGGTGAGTGACTGAATGCAGTGCGTATATATAGGGTGTGGTAAGTGAAGTCAGGTGCTAGTAATTAGTACTCAGGTGATCCTGAACGAGCGGGAGGTTCTTCTGAGGGTGTGACTCTAGTGTGTGGTTGGGGTGACATCCTGACACCCTTTAATTTATTGACAAACAGAGGATTGCTGTTAAAATTAATATATGGAAGAAAAAGTTTTAATAATAATTTAGTATTTTTCTACAGTTAAGTGGTTAATCTTGTTGTAATATTTTTAATCATTTAATTGTTTTATTTAAATTAGCCAGAAATAGGAATATATAAACACCTACAGTATACTGTACAAAAGTAAGACGAGACAAATATAGCTGTTACATGTTAAACCTGACTTTTATTCTGAAAGGTTGCCGTGAAGTTTCTGTGTGTATACAGAAATAATATGATATGATGCTAGTTTTCTTTAATGGAACGGTAAAATTCACATGAAGTGACACTCAGCAGTGTTTATCTGTTCATGTAAGACGCAAAGGCAGGAAATTACTGGGAGCGCCACATTAGCTTCAGTATGTGTGTAGTAAACAAAACCGCGTCTCCGCCATTTATACATAGAGGCAAAGAAAACATGGATTCATGGATTAATATTTAAACCGTCTTTTTGAGTTTTAGTATTCACAGACACTAGTCCGTATTGCGATTCAAATTAAGTGACAGACCAACTTGATTTATTCATCCATTCATTAGGGGCGCCCCCCTAATATAATGGCTGTGGAAACACTGGTCAGGATGGTCAGCCCTTTGGTTAGTTGACAAAGTGAGCAGGCTGTTATATTATATTACACTTTTTTGTTCAAAGTGACCTGCAAATTAGGAATACAACAATGCAATTCATTCTAATTATGCGGCAACATGAGAAGTGCTAAAATGCAAAGTTCCCAAATTGTTTAGGAGTATATGCTAGAATACATATGAAAAAAAAAAATTAAATATAGATGAAAGATGAAATAGAGATGAAAAAACAACATATCTGTCTAAACAATAATTGAAGACCATATTGTCATTCAGACATCCCACCTACAGAACTTGTTTATTGATTTTTAAGATATACATGCATTACTTGTCTACTCATATGAACACAAAGACAGTACACAGTTTGTGTTTTTTTTCAGTGTCTTCTGAGTGTGCAGTGTCTAAATACATATACTGCACATGCTTTATGTCCACATAAGTCTAAGAATGTGTGACAAAGTGGAGTAACTGTTTTTCTTCAAGTGGGATTACACTTTAACTAAAATGTGGTAAAATGCTGAATAAGTGTTGCGTACTATTTTGTGACTCCTCAGTCTTCTCTGGTGTGCTCTTGTTTGTCTGCACAGAAATATACAGGAAATGACACACATAAATGTCTTCTGTGCCTACTTTAATTAACAGGAGTTTCTTTTTTATAAGCTAGGATGAAATTTAGCTGGGTTGGAATTTAAGCGTTATTAGTATTTGCATGAGTAACTGAATTAGGTAATGTGATTTATTGGTGTTCAATGTAACCTAATATTCTGTTCTCTGAAGAAGCTTTTCTCTAATCTTGTGGTTGGTGTGATACTTCCTCTACAAGACACTGCAAACATGCATATAGTCTAATTTTGCCCACTTCTCATTTGAAACTTGAGAGATCTGTTGCATCTTGTCTTATCTTGATCATGCATATGATAATAGCCACAAAGAAGTGAGTTGTTGCACCACTGTCATGTACAGGAAGAGAGCATTTGAATGTAAGGTACCATCCGGTCTTTTTACTCTTGATTCTATCAAGTTTTTTTCCTCCACTGAAAATATTTCTAGATTAAATACAACATAGCTGCTGTCAAAATGCACTGTTTGAGTGTGTCTGCCTGTTGGGCTTTAAAAAAAAATACAGAGGTAAATGACAGTTCAGTTTAATTACTGTGGTAAGTGACAGCATATAGCTAAAGTTGTATTTAACTTTTTTAATATCCCTTTCTGTCATTAATTTCTCATCATCATGTCATTTCAAACCTGTAATTGCTTTGTTTATCTTCAAAACACAAATTAAGATATTTTTGATGAATTTGAGAGCTTTCTGACTCTGCATAGACAGCAATGCAACTACCACGTTTAAGGCCCAGAAAGGTAGTAAGGAGATCTTTAAAATCAGTGATTTAGTCTTAATTTTAAGCTACGAGAATTAATTTTGTGTGCAAAGAAAACAAAAATAACAGATTTATTCAACAATTTTTTTCTGTTCCATGGCAGTCTCGATGGGGCCACCAGGAGAGTACCAAGACACATCTGTGTGGTGCTGACTAGCATTTTTTCCCCAGCCTTACTAATTTGAACCAGATAGAACACCAGCTCTTGTGTCAGCAGCACCACACGCATGTGTCATGGTACTCTTGTGAACATGTCGAAGTTTGACACGGAAGAAAATAAATTGTTGAATTAAGTCATTATTTTAGTTTTCTTTGCGCAAAAAAGTATTCTCGTAGCTTTAGAAAATGATCGCATTTTATCAATGTCCTTACTACCTTTCTGGGTCTTGAATGTGGTAGTTGCGTTGCTGTCTACGCAAATTCAGAAAGCTTGCGTATTTCATCAAAAATATCTTAATTTGTGTTCTGAAGATGAACGAAGGTCTTATGGATTTAAAATGAAATGAGGGTGAGTAATTAATAACATCATTTTTATTTTTGGGTGACCTAACCCTTTAATACATACTATGTCTTAAATGTCTAAATGAACCTCTCTTATTTGTCTCATGTGTTTTTCTTTTTTTATCACATAGAAAACGGTGCGTTTGGTGGTAAACTATCACCGCAGTCAGAAGGCCGTGGTTCGAGTAAATCCATTGGTCCCCTTGCATACCCTGGTGCCCGTGATCTGTCAGAAGTGCGAATTTGACCCGGCCCATGTCCTGCTATTCAAAGACAACATCAGCCACCAACAGCTGGACTTGGACAAGTGCCTGAGCGAGCTGGGTATCAGGGAACTCTATGTCCTGGATCAAACACTAGGTAAAGAATAAAAAAAAGCTCATGATGATTGTGCTGCTTAATAATTTTGTTAATACCGTGATACAGTTGTTCTTTCCTTAGGAATCTTTGATGTATAGAATAAAAATTTAAGGGGTTTTTGCCACAATAAACAGTTTTAGTAGCATGCTGGGTAGCAACGTAAAAACATTTTTGTATTGATGTAAAGAACCACAGGCTTGGAGTAAGTTTCAATTTAGATATTTTATTGTCAGGTACAACACTTCCTGTTCAGACATGCTCTTAGTCATTCGTCACACACTTACAGTATAGTATCTTTGTTTAGCCAGTGCTATTATTACATACTCGTACATAACACCTAAATGCACTAAGTCTATGACATCTTTGAGTTCATCACTGTCTGGCCAAATGTAAAATGATTTCTGTTCACTTCCATTTGCCTTCAACTCTTGTACTGGTTTGACTGTTTCCAGTTCTCCAGCCTAAAATGGCTTCGGCACCTGCCTTGAACTACTCAGGTATTGATGCCATGTACATCTTTGGCTGAATAGTTCTCACAGTGGCTTTACAATGAATGTGATTAAACTGAATGTGTCTTGAATGTGCTGAGAGACTGCTTCCTGTCATAGAACATGCTAGAGCCTTTTATAATTAAAATGACCTGGTCAATAGAAATTAAACAAGACTTGCATTGCCTGTGTTTATGAATGCCATTCACATCAATGCATTGTGTTCATAGTAACCTTGCTAATTCTTCTTTAGGTTTTGTGTCTACTTTAGTGTTTTTTTCATCTGACTTTGTTGACTTAGACACTGTGGAGCTTTGTAGAAGTGTAGCGCCATCTATTGCCAGATTTTTATGTTGCTTTTTGTGCATTGTATGCTGTTTAATTTTGTTTATACTGACATTCAAAATTTTGGTGTCTGTAAAATGTTTTAATGTTAAGGTGTTTAATGCTCAACAAGGCTACATTTATTTAATCAAAACACAGTAAAAGAGTAATATTTTGAAATTTAATTCCAATTTAAAAAAGCTTTTTATGTGAATATATTTAAATGTTATTTATTTTTTATGCCTACTATTTTGGTGAAAACCATTATACTTTTTTCAGCTTTTATTTTTGATGAATAGACAATTCAAAAGTATGTAATTTGTTGTAAATAGGAATATTTTATAACATAAAAATCTTACCACAAACTTTTGAATGCTAGTGTATGTAAAATTATAGATTGATCATAGATTGATCATTACACTGGCTTTGATGTGGCATTTCCTTTACAGAGACCAAGCCTAAATCCTAAACTTACAACATCAAATTTAACGCTACTGGTTTGTTAACATGCAAGCACTAGTATTTATTGTATTTATTTTATGCTAATCTTGTGTCTTCTATAATCCATTGTTCTCATTAGCCAGCTTAAAAGTAACACTGCTCAACTCAGTTCTACATTTTAATAGTTGCTCCTGCGTGTTTGTGTAACATGCTAAATAAATGTGTTTCTCTTACAGCTGAATCTCTTAACTCCAACAGTCTAAGTGGATCAGAGAAAAAGGGTCTGCTGGGCTTTCTCAAGTTTAATCGCAGGAAATCAAAGGTAGTAGAACACAGGCTCATGTGTGCATGAACAGGATTTTTTGTCTGTTTAAACCTTTACTGTGCTGTATGTCAAAATGCTGCATGTCTAGTAACTCGAAATATTTAGACGTAGAGCAACAAACAGCTGAACCCATGGATATGCCACGGGAAACTAATGCATATTACGAAATATAATGAAAATGAAACATTTTGTTGATATTGCAGTGTTTAAACCTTGTATTGCATGGTTTTCATTAATATTATGAGTCTGCCTGCCATGCTAGTGTTACATTCCCATTTCAGACTGAAGAACAGTTCTCTGAGGACATGGACAGTCTTGATGATGATAGTGTTGTTGACAATGCAGACACTAACATTAATGTAAGTACTAACCCTTGAACTCCACTGTCGCTTACTAATACACTCATCTTTCCGTCTGTCACAGTTTTTAATCTTTAACACAATTTTACTCCCTACAGGTTAATTCTTCCACTTTATGTTCATTTGTTCTTTTTCAGAACTTCTGTGCCAAATAGCACCACATTCCTTTGTGATTCATTGTCTTTTATTACGTCAAAGAGCAGTTTATACTTTTAATTCTATAAAATATATAGAATAGTTCTGCACCAGAACTGAATGCTAATTGGTCAATAATACAAAAGTTGTAAATTATATAGAAATTAGTGTTTAATAAAATAATTACAAAATACATTTTAAATAAATTACATTTAAATTTATGTAAAAAAAAAAAAGTGTGTTACAGAAATCCCACACTCTTCCAATAAATGTATTTGTTTCCAGGTTTCACCTGTAGGTGGCAGTAATTGCTTAGGCAAAAGTGTGATCTCCAGGAGTGCTTAAGCCCAAATTATGTATGTACTGTAGATGATACAGTTTGATTTTGTATCAGCAAATCGGCAAGTTCAAACTAGACGGACATTTAAGAGATACAGTACAGTCATACCACTTATTACATTGCATTTCACCACATAAATAATTATGGGATAAGAGATATTGATTTGAGATTAAGCTGTTTTAAAATCTTACCTGTTTGTTATCCTGTAATCCATTACAGTATACAATACAATCATCACAAAATGGAAGCAGCTACGTTTGTATGAAACAAGACAAGTCTGTGATACCTGGATGAAATAATTAAATAACTGTACACAAAATATTGATTGTTTATTTTATTAGCTCATCAAATGCAAAGATTTGACGAAGAAAAACTGTTTGTAGTAAGCGTTTAGCATCTGTGTTATCAGTTGTTATTGAAGAAATAAGAATGATGCAAGTCAGAATGTCACAACTGACCAATTTCATAGAGTTCAGATTTAGCTTACTTCTGGTGCAAATTTGGCTTCATTATATGGTTAAGAAGGTGCACTCACACACACTTGATCCTCGAGATCTTTATTTTTACACCCACATTGCAGTGTCCATCTTCTTCCTCCTTTCAGACCAGCACACCATGTTCTTGAAGACATGCAGACACATTCGCTGAACGACTCGTACTGACGTTATTTTATTTCATTTATTATAGTTATTTTTTCATCCTGTCTCCGATCGGCCTGCCAAACAGCCTTTTTACGAAGGACTCTTCCCTGCTTTACGTGCTCCCTGCCTGTAATTACACAAGTTCAGGTGCACGCTATTTACAATATCATCACAGACAGAGCCAAGAGCCATTTTCAACACGTCGCAGTAACTGATTTCTGATTATGTAAGCTGCTAATAGCCATTCCCACTTTGAACATTCCGTTCTAAGGGCAGAGAGGGGTGAGAAAAAAAAAAGCTGAACTTTTGCAGAGAGGTTGTGTAGTCTAATGAAAGCGGTCACAACAGTGGCTGTGATAGAAGGGCTGTGATTTTTTTGTCTTAGCGCTATTTCCAGGTGTTAGTGTGTTTGTTTTTGCAGACGTGCGTGTTTGTGTCTGTAAGTTTTTTTTTTTTTTTAAGTCTAGTTAGTATCATATGTCTGTTTGTTACTCTGCTTTCTTCTTAAGTCAAGCTGCAAGTCTGCATACTTTCTTTCTCTCTCGTTCCAACCGACAGCTGAGCACTCACTCAAACACTCATGCAAGGTTCTGGAAGATCCGGTGTTGTTCCTGTCAGTGTTTGCCAGATCTCTCTGCTCTTTCTTAACCCTCTGGGCCTCTTCGGTCATTTTTGACTGAAAAATTGTATGTTTTGAATTTTAAAAAATCGTAGCTTCATCAGAATGAGATGACACTTGGTGACTTTTGTTGCATTAGCTATGTGAGTACACAAAAAAAATCAGTGACATGATTCGGATATGTTAAAGGGTCAAAAAAACAAATAGTCACACTTGGCTCCTTCGCGGTCAAAAATGACCGACATAGGAAATAAATAGCGATAATTCAGAGAATCTTTTGGTAGTACAAGCTACAAATCAGCCACTGTGCTGAAAAGAAGTGTTCAGCAAGCAAGGACTGACACTCTAAAATATCAAAAGTACAGAACTGACACACGCGCACACACACACACAGAAATAAGCAGAAAAATGCAAAACCTGATATTTATCCAATCAAACAATATCTAAACCTTGCCAAAAGTAATCTTTTAGAATGTCTGAATATATTTCTAAATGCAAAGCCTATTAAAATGAAGAAACAGTAAAAAAACTAACAAAAAAAAACAATAGGAATCCCAAAGCCCCTGTATACAGGGATGAAAGCAAAAAAAATCTTCTGACTGAAAATTTTTCCTCCAAAACATCTTTGCCAAACACCATTCCACAGCCATACCTGTCACACACCCACTTTATAAGCAGTTTCTTATTTAAAAAAAATCTAATTAAAACAATATAATAGCAGAATAAGACAAATAAATTACCAATCATATAAAATTTGTATTAATAAAAATAATTTGTACTACAGAGGTGGCACAAAGGAACACAAAAGTGGCTTGAAGGTGCAAATATTTTCATTTAAAAAATAGAGTAAAATCAGGCAGTAGAGATATAGTCAGACAACGTAAGTCACTTGATATTTTCTTGTTATAGAACTGTTGTATTAAATCAATATTACATTTGCTTACTCCCTTAACAATTGTTTAAATTAGTCGCTGTCCTTTTCGCGTTCTGTGGGCGCACAGAAAATGATCTATAAGAGAGCGCTCAAATGAATCTCTCTTTCACTTTAAAGCCCCACTAAGTAACTTTTTTTTTACCTTAAAATAATGTTTCCGAACTCATGTCAGTGGTTCATCAACTCATAACAGGGTGAAACGGCACTTTCGTATTCACTTTGCGACCCTCTATCAGCCATAACAGCACTATGTAAGTTTGGGTCGTCGGGTCGCGGTTTTGTAGTTCAAATTATACTACAAATGCGACTTGCTTCACGGCAGGCTTCACTAAAGGTTTTCATACTTTTAAAATGTCATACAACATACTCTACCTTGTCACTGGACATCGTTATTTCCAAAGCCGGTCCTGGATAGCCTTTCAAACAAATAACGTGCATGTGACACGACGGTTGGCTAAATTATTTACGACAGCGGTAATGGACAATTCCGCTTCTAACCTGTAGAGGGAGCATTGAGGGAAAAGTTACTTAGTGGGGCTTTAAATAAGAAGGACTCAAAAGCACGTGCAAATGATATATTCCAATGTGTATTAATACCCGCGCCGAAATTCAAGTTCTGCTCTGTGTTCTCTGCTAAATACCTGACTGTGAATGATGCCAGCGGCATCACTATGTTGTCACTGAGAAGCTGCAGCCACGGGGGAAAAAATGTTCATTAAAACTGTATAAATATTGCATAGATTCATAAAAATGCTCAAAATTCTAGACAATAATCACAAAATATTATTGAACAAAAATGTATTTAATTGATTTTTCTGAAGAAAAAAAAAAGTTACTTTTTAAGGCTTCGGTCACTTTTGACCGCACGGGAGCCAAGTGTGACCCCTAAATGAGGAGGCCCAGAGGGTTAAAGGAACATCCGCTCTGTCCTTTCCACACCTCTGTGTGTGTATGTTAATGCATATTCCTACTTGTCTGCTTTTGTTTGTAAAAAAACAAAAAGCAAGCCAATGTTAATCTATTAGAGCTATTGGCTGACTTATAGCTGTCTCAGTCAGGGATGGGCGAAAATCTGAATTTAAGTGGATTGTTCACCAAAAAATTAAAATTCTGTCAGCATTTACTCACCCTCACATTGTTTCAAACCTGAAAGACTTTCGTTCATCTTCAGAACACAAATGAGGAGATTTCTGCTCTCCATTGACAGTCTATGCAACTACAATACCACTTTAACTCTTCAAAAAGTTCATAAAAAGATTGCAAAACTAATCCAAATTAATTTTACCTTAAGTAATTACACATATATTTTTTTAAATATGTCAGTCTTTTCAATTTTTCGTTTTTCACTGTTTTTAGATACATTTTTAAAATAGAAATTGACATCAAGTTTTGATAATGTAATTAGAACTACAACCATATAAATGTACTAATAGTAGAGGTGTAAAAAGTACTCAAACATTTTACTCAATTAAAAGTACAAGTATCTGGTCAAAAACATACTTGAGTAAAAGTAACAAAAGTTGAACTTTAAATTGCACTCAAGTATTAAAAAGTAGAAGTACTTTTTTTTCCGGACATACAGAATTATGGTTAATGGGAGAGAAAGATGCAAAATGCAATGGCACAAGTCAAACACGTATATCTAGTGGCACAACAACAATTAAATTGCAGCACAGCAGTCACCATATGACTTTCATTCATTGGATGAACACAAATTAAGAGTTTTAGAAAAAAAAAACATCTCTCTTCATATAACGCAAGTGTATGGGAAATCTAAAAATGTAAAAACTATACACAAGTGAATATGACAGTAACTCATGCTACCTCTGTTAATGAACCAGGGTCTTCTTAAGTAAAATGATAGGCTTATGTAAGAAGAATACAAATACTAATATTTTAAACTTGACCGTCATGTTCACTTTGTGTGGTTTCTGAAGTGGTTGAAAGTGTTGAAGCTTGTTGTCTGAAGAAAGAAAGTCATAAACATCTGGGATGACAGAGGTTCAGTTAATTATGAGAGAATTTTCATTTTTGGGTGAACTATCCCTTTGAAGAGCAAGATGTGATGCAGATGCATAAAACATATTCCAGACAAAATACAAGAATGTGTTGAATTAATGAGAAGAGTCATAGAATTAAAACATACAACATTAATGTTTTGAAAGGCCACCATTTTGAGTTGTCTATTCAACGTCACTGTCTAAAATGATAATTCATCTTTTAATTGTTTATTTGGGGCATTTAGAGTTTTTTTCTCAGCAGATATTGATAAATAATTATTTGTGACTAATTAGATTAATTTACTTTGGTTTACCATATTTAATGTGCATAAGATAAAATAAAAATTTAATGTACTTTTCAAGATGAAATAAAATCAATACAGTATTAGCACGTCTAAATCTAATAAAAAGCTGTTAATAAAAGCTGTATAAAACAAAGAGAACATCTTGTGCTAATGTCCCCATTCTTTCATTTTCTTTCTCTTCACCTTCCCTTACTTGCAGTTTTGCTTCTTAATAAGTGTAACTACACATTGTGCTAATTCTTGTAGACATTTATAAATTTGGCACAAGAGAATAATTTCTTTTAAGAACATCCCTAAACTCTTACATTTGCGTAGCAGGAGAATCAGAAGATATCAGCTTCACAATTGTTGTACAGTAGTTTAGTTTATGCCTTAAGTCCCTCCCTGTTAACCGTCTGCTCAGGGCATCTGTTTTATAGTGTGTAAACGTGGGGTCATGGCCGAGGTAAAGCCCTCAGAACTCAGCCACTCTCCAGGAGCAGGTCGTGACATTTCCAGGCTAAATGTTATTGATTTGCTGTCCTCTGTTAAACCTGCTGCCCTTTAAATGGCATTGTCTTGGAGCTCTGAACTAACAGTCGCTTTCTGCCATACCTTCCTCCCCTGAGAAGCTAAATTCAGGATCGGCTGCTTCTTACATTGCAGAATTAGTGTTACATGTGTTATTGTCACACATACATGATGTTAGGAGTATGATATACTACAAAATAAACAATATATACTATAAAGTAATGTTAATTTTTAGAAAGAAAATTTGAAGTTTATTATATATTATGCTGTTATTGCTGAACAATATGTTTAAAGATTTATAAAGTTACTCTGCATTACAAAGTAAAATAAAGAAAAAGTAGTTCTATCAGTAGTAAATCAAGGAGACACACAGAAAATACTGTAAAGGGTGGCATTTCCTGAGAAAGGCTCAGTAATAGCTTCTATTCTGTTCTGTTCTGTTCTATTTTATTTAAAAGCTGTAAGCTGTCTAAAATTGAATGTGTATAGAAAAATACCTAATTTCTTTCTATAATTCACAGTTCTCCTTCTGTATTTGTAAACATTGTCATTTGCACTGAGCTGGTCTCTACGTTATTTGCACTTCTGGTTAGATGCTAACTGTGTTTCATTGGTTCTGTACTCTACATAATGATAATAAAGTTAAATGTAAGATGTAAGACTTTTGAACATGTTCTTAAATGTGTCCAGTATGTCACAAAAGTGAGTACACCCCTCACACAAACTTGGATATATTTTAGAGTAGTCAATGTGCAGCTTGTATAGCATTATAGATTTATTGTCCCCTAAAAATGACTCAACATACAGCCATTATTGTCAAAGTAGCTGGCAACAAAAGTCAGTACACTCTAAGTGAACTTGTCCAAAGTGTCAATATATTGTGTTAGCACCATTATTATCTGGCACTGCCTTAATAATCCTGGGTATGGAATTTCCCCACAGGTGCTTAGTAGGGTTCAGGTCTGGAGACATATTTGGCCACCCCATGACCTTTACCTTCAGCTTCCTCAGCCAGGCAGTTGTCATTCTGGTGGTGTGTTTGGGATCGTTATCATGTTGGAAAACTGCCGTTCAGCCTAGTTTTTTTTTTTTTTGAGGGAAGGCATCATGTTCTGCTTCAGAATGTACAGTACATAATGGAATCCACATTTCCCTCAATGAACTGCAACTCCCCAATACCAGCATCACTCACGCAGCCCCAGACCATGATGCTACCACCACCATGCTTGACTGTAGGAAAGACACAATTTTCTTGGTACTCCTCACCAAGGCATCGCCACACATATTGGACACCATCTGAGCCAAACAAGTTTATCTTATAGTCTCATCAGACCACAGGACATGGTTCCAGTAATTCATGCTCTTGGACAGGTTGTCTTCAGCAAACTGTTTGCAGGCTTTCTTGTGAGCCAGCTTCAAATGAGGTTTCCTTCTACGACAACGCCTATGCAAATTGACTTGTTGCAGTTACATGGTCTGAGCATTGACAAGCTAACCTTCTACTTCTGTAGCCTTTAAAGCAATGAGAGAATTGTACCTAAAGCACCTAATTTAAACCGGTCTAATACAAGACACACAACTTTGTATGGTCCTGTCAAGCAGACAAAAACAAACATGATTAATAGGACGTGTAGCTTTGCATGGTTAAACAACATACTGCTGTTATCACTTAGGGTCTACTTTTGTTTCCAGCTATTTTGACAATAATGGCTGCATGTTGAGTTATTTTCAGAGAACAGTAAATTTATACTGCTATAGAAGCTGCCGTTGACTACTATATCCAAAATATATCCAAGTTTCATTTGTATAGTATTGTCCCTTGAGAAGATATACTAAAACTGTTGCTGAAATGTGAGAGGTGTACTCACTTTTGTAAGATACTGTATTTGTATCTGTATCTATTAAGGTGTCTCTCTTTGTTTTTTTCAGGGTATGTCGGTGGTGGCAAGCAGTTCATGCGTGGAGACTCGTCCTAGCACTCTGGGTCAGTCTCAATCTGTGATGAACATCTCAAAGATGTCACCAAAACAGGAATTAAAGAAACGCAGAGCTCCAGCACCTCCAACAGTTCCCACACAGACTTTACCACTAACATCGGAGGTTTGAGCAATCTCTCTCTCTCACACACACACACCATTATAATCATTGTTTAATATGGATAATTGAGAATAATGCTTAATATAAAATAATATAATACAGTATAATTCCGTAAAGTTACCTATGAAAGTGAAATATCATCTCAATTCAAGTCACTTTACAATACAATGATTGTCAAAGTAGCTCTACAGTGTTAAACAGAAAAGTAGTGTGTCAAAAATGCAATTAAAATTCAATTCTGCTGTAAGGCAGCTCTAAAAAGACAACAGTAAACAATACATTTTTCAGTTAAAGGCAGTTCATGGTTAATTCAGTGGTCAGTGATTCAATAGTCTCTTAAATGTTCCCTTGTGTCATTAATTTGTAAACAAACCAGGGAAATTTTTTGATGTTGTTACGGTGCGGTGCTGGACGAGACGATACACGAATTAACAAATACAAAGTCTTTTAATATAATCCAAGGAGCAGACAGATCAGGAACACAAAGAATTTTCCACACACCAAACGTAAACATAAAGCAAAGACGGACATTAAACTGAACTCAAAGACAGACTTATAAAGGGTGACTAATTACAAAGACAGGTGATACAGATAACAAGGACTAAACCAAAGCAGACAGATTAGCGGGGGAAGACAATGGGAAAAACCAAGTGCATAAACTGACATAACTATGACAGATGTGTTCTATATATATTAATATGTTGTGTATTCTAGGTTAAACACAGTTTGAAGTTGTTTGTTTACTTGAGTGCAGTCATCTAAGGTCTGGCTAAGGCCATCTAAGGCCGGGCTCCTTCTGTACTATAGGTCTCTCATAGGCTTTAAGCTTTAAGCTGGTCAAACCTTTGTTGTCATACTGCAGGCCCACATGGAAAGAACCTATATGAGGATATATGCGCATATATGAAACCTATATGCAGTATATATGCACATATATGATAATATATATGCGTATATATGCCACATATAGGCAAAATTGAGGTGCATATATGTGCATATACAGGCCAAATAGGTCTCCTGTATTGCTTCTTTATATCCACATATAAGCCCTATATGTACATACAAGCCCACATGGAAAGAACCTATATGAGGATATATGTGCATATATGTACGCATATATGTACACATATATAAAATTGGCCGTTTTCCTATATTATATGTACATATATGTGCATATATGTACATATAATATAGGAAAACGGCCAATTTTATATATGTCACATATATTAAAAACCTATATCAAAACCTATATTAAAACATATATGTTTACATAGGTTCTTTCCGTGTGGGGGGATACAACAGTTAACAGTGGTTTTTGTTTGCCAGACAATATAGAGTCTCATTATCGTTATTTACCTTTAGAATCAAACTAAATGTGTTTAACACACTGTCTTGATTTTATTTATTTATTTATTGGAGTCTATAAGCCTGATGCAAATGATAATTGTTCACCATATGTAGTCCTTCTGTGCATCTGAGATGAGGATTTTACAATGGACTTCTTTAAAAGGCTAGAGAGGTTGTCTCACCCTTATCCTCTCGTGACATCATGAGTGCCCTTTGTTAGCTCAGCTCATGAAAATACTCTGCACATGACGCAGAGACCTTAAACTACTTCTCTGGCGAGGTGTCGGTCTGCAAACCCATGGCTACTGCTTTGTAACGCTTAAAGTACTAGCTCATCCAAATATTACAGTTCTTATGCTCACCCTCATGTCGTCCTAAACCCATATGACTTTCATTCTTCCGAGTAACATAAAATAAGAAATTTTGGAAAATCTGTTGGTTAATGCAATCATAAGAAGACTGTTCCATACAAGCTTTAAAAAGAACATAGAAGTAAAGTTACCATACAAGTAGTACAAATGGCTTTTGCACTGTATTACAAGTATTCTAAAACCATGCAAAAACAAGATTTTTAATGGAGAAAAAAACTAAACAAAACTAAACTCACTTGCTCTGTTACTGAACCTTATAATGAACTAAACAAAAGGTGAACCGAATGAGTAGTTAAACCGACTGAGGAACTAGGTCAAAAGAGAACCAAGGAAGACAGAACTATCACTACTAACACAATAAAAACAAGATCAAAAACTGTTCTACAGGTCTACTGGCACATTAGAAGTTTTAGTCACTGTAGTGGTGGGGTAAACAATTGAAATAGGACAAAACGTCTCATCTTTGTGATTAAAAAACAGATGACAGCATCATTACTTTAATAGTGACCTATATCCCTTTTTATCCCTATTAGTACAAGCCTGTTATCTTTACAGAAAATGTTCTCTGTTTAAAAGTCAGTCATCTGATTGTACTATGCATAATGAATGTGTGTTTATGAATTACACAGACTAATGCTGGGCGGTATATATCGTTACCGCGGAATAAAATGTCTACCATAACAGATTTTTAAATTTTGTGTATACTGCGAAATGTAAATGTATTTTTGCCGTGGTTAACTCACATGCAGTGGGAATGAGACTAAGACACTGCGGCCACACAGCTGTGTTCAAACACCATATGAAAGTGATTTTTGCATAATAGGTCTCCTTTAAAATCTTGGTGCAAGTGTGCACAGTACAGTCAATATACAAAATGAGTAATCAGTGGTCTTTACTTACATGGCAATTGCTATTTATCATATTTATAGTAAATGATGAACAGTCAGTAGATCACAGTGACCTCTTAGCTGAATTGAAGAACACAAACTTGCTGCAAAATTGCTGTTAGAATTGGTGAAATATGATGACTGATTGAATGTTGTTTTTGGTATTTTTTTGTTTGTAATATGAGACTAAATTATTCATTTGCTTTTCAACAATAGCCTTTAAACATGTTTTACTACATATTACATTAAAAAAAGGCCTGTTCACTTTTAGACAATGTTTGGCTGTATTATGTGCTTTTATTATAGCACACATCATACACATCATGGAACTGACACAAATGATAATAGTAATAGTAATAGTGTATTAAAGGTGATGACAGTCATTGGTCATTGATACCTTCTGGCTATTTGCACAACCTTTGGCCTCTTTTCCAAAGACTACTGTATGTAACAGTTACAGACTGGTAAATTCTAGAAAGGCCACAAAGTGGTTTCTCTATCCCACATCCCTCCTCCTTCCCAAACAGATCTGACTTTGTGCCCCTGTAATGTTGAGTGACATGCTGGTCCCTTAGATGTGTTTTCTGGGCTTTTCTCAGTGGTGGCTGGATTTATAACTGATTAGGCAACACTGTAGAGGTCTAAATGTGACCTGGAATGGGACGATAAAAATAAAACGATCACAACAAAGAAGTGTGGTACTGACGCAAGACCACACTGTTTACAGCGCAGCTCTCTTTCTCCAAGGAGGGAAACATTGTGTTTTGTGTAAATGACCCCTTTTGCCAAAGCAAACCTCTTTATGGATGTTTGTTTAGGTTTATTTTTAAGATTGAGTGTGTGTTTAGTGTAAGAATACTTCTCTTGTTCTGAGAGAAAATTATGAAACATTGATAAGGATTTAACAATTCACTCAACTCATAATACGATACGATTTATGATACTGATTTCACAAAACTATTTTCTCATGATTTTTTTAAACAAAAAAAAAATATAAATAAAAAGGTGTCCTATTATTATTTCTTAGACAAAATGCTGCATTTTTCTTTGTGAAAGTAAAAATATGTGAAATGACAAAACTGAAAATTGAATTTTTTTAAAACAAAACCATCAACAAATCAAATAAATAATTCAAATGAAAGAAATCTCTTTATATTAGCAAACTAAGGCTTTGCATGTGCTCTTTCCATGTTCCATGTGCTCTTTCTAGGTAACCACTTCATTTTAATCATAATCCAAATGAAGATGCTGTATGTATGCAGCATGAGCAGTTTTTAATTCAAATTAGACTGTATAATTTTGAAATCTAAAGCAAAAACAGTATGCTCTGACTTTAGCTTTGTGAAACTATACAACATAAAACATCTGAATGAAACAAAAACAGCAGATGGGCTAAATGAGAACGCAACTTACTCTCTGACAGGTGGCACTTATGGAACAGTGGCAATACAGTGTTACCTTGGTTACCACTGTAAACAAACATCTCTGGGTTAAGTATGTAACCATGGTTCCCCTTCGGGAACGTCGAGCTGCGTCACTCCGCTTTGGGAACGCCTCCAGCGTGCCCACGCTCTGAATCACGTGTGAAATCAGTCCAATAGAGAGTTACGTATGACGTCACGGACGGGGTGACGTCAGGAGCCAGGAAGCTATAAAGCACATGCGGTGAATGCAGCCGGCAGCTTCTGTCTTTCAGTCGCGCTCTGTGTGAATTGTTTGTCTGTTAACACTGTTTTTGAGGCCAGTTTGCTTCACTTTTATTTGAGTGTTAACATAGATAGAGATGGGCGATAGCAAGCGTTTTAAGAAGTGTATTCCTCCGTGCCAACGTTACATCACGGCCGAGGATACACACGCTATGTGTGTTGCTTGCTTGGGAGTGAGGCATGCCCAGTCAGCCTTTGAGGAGGCTGACTGTGTGCATTGTTTGCGGCTTCCCCTCCGCACGCTTCGCTCCCGGAGGGCTCTTTTTGAGGAAGGAGCCCTCACCAGCGTTCCTCGCGGATCAGGTCCCGCTTCGGCTGAGGCTGAGCGGCGCCTGCATTCGTGGGGATCGCAACTGGATCTGGTATCGAGTTTGGAGACGGGCGAGCCCCTTTCTCCATCCTCCTCTGCCAGATCCATGCCTCTCTCTGGCGTAGAAGCCCGCTCGTCGGTTTCTTCTCGCCAGGAGGAGCACTCGCCGCTGCGTCTATCTTCCTCTGAGGAGGGAGATATGGATGTAGGCGAGCAGGCTGGAACCACGCCCGCCCAGCCACTCGAGTACGAGGAGTTAATGGAGGTGATCACCCGTGCTGTTGCCAAGCTCAACATCAGCTGGCCAGACGTGGTGACTGGTGAGCAGAAACCGACAAAGTTAAATGAGCGGTTTCTGCGCCCAAAAGCCCCACCTCCACGCCGAGGTCTGCCATTTTTCCCCGACCTCCACACTGAGGTGTCGAAGTCGTGGGGAAAGCCATTTTCGGCCCGTGTTCACGCTCAGTCTGCCTTCACATATTCCAACGTGGTGGGGGCTCGTGAGCACGGTTACGGGACGATGCCTCAAATCGAACAGACGCTTTCTAGCTATCTGTCCCCGAGTTCAGCATCGTCCCTAAAGACCTCGGCACTCCCCAGCAAGCCTTTAAGAACAACATCTTCCTTGCTGGGGAAGGGCTACTCGGCAGCAGGTCAGGCCACAGCCTGCCTTCACACCATGGCAGTGCTGCAGGCATACCAGGCTGACCTGTTGAAAGAGTTTGATGAGGGCGAGGACGGGGCGGCGGTCGATGTCAGCGAGCTGCGTCGTACCGCCGACCTTGCTCTGCGAGCCACCAAGGAGACCGCCCGTGCCATTGGGCGGTCTATGGCAGCCATGGTGGTCGCAGAGAGACACCTCTGGTTGACCCTGTCGGATATGAGAGACCACGACAGGGCCGTCCTGCTTGATGCCCCGCTTGTGCAGTCTGGCCTGTTCGGCGACGCGGTTCCCTCCGTCGTCGACAGGTTTCAGCAGGCTCGTCAACAAGCGGCGGCATTCCAGAGGTTTCTTCCTCGCCGCTCGAGCTCTGGGGCTGCTGGACGGGAGCAGCCCCGCCCGAGTGCCCGCTCCTCGTACCGAGAGGAACAAAAGCGGAGCGTTGCTACGCGGACTCCTCCTCGACATCAGGGGTCCCGTAGGCGCTCTAAGTCGGGGGCTTCTAAGCCTAAGGACGACCTGAGGGCCGTCCTTCAGGCGAAGAGGTCCTCGGCAAAGAAGCCCTGACGCCAGTGGCTCTGGGCTTCAGAGGGCAGGCCCCCCTGGGCTAGTAACATCTCCCCAGTGCCCTCTGGAGATCCGTTTGCTAACCCTGCCACCTCAGGTGCTTCAGGGCGCAGCGGTCTCCCGCGGTTTGTCCCCCCTGCATCCGCCCGTTCGCGTAGCGGGACAGGGGGACTCGCAAGCTCTAGTACCACCAGAGGTCAGCCTCGAGAGGCTGATTCCCTTAGTAAAGCATTTGGCAGCGTGGCAACTTCTGCCAAACGTGTCTCAATGGGTCCTGCAAACAGTAAAAAGAGGTTACAAAATTCAGTTCGGCGCTCGGCCGCCGCCCTTTCAGGGGATCACCACTACGGTCGTGGCCCCTCAGCAGGCTCTGGTGTTGGAACAAGAAGTAGAAACCCTTCTGAGGAAGGAGGCCATCGAGGTGGTCCCTCCTCATCTTACAGAGAGCGGCTTTTACAGCCGCTACTTCATAGTTCCAAAGAAGGATGGAGGGTTACGTCCTATTCTAGATCTCAGGCTGCTCAATCACGCAGTGCTGAGACTCAAATTCAAGATGCTTACTATAAAGCAAGTCATCTCTCAAATCAGGTCCGAGGACTGGTTTGTCACGATAGACCTCAAGGACGCTTATTTCCATATCTCCATCCTTCCACAACACAGGAAGTTCCTCAGGTTCGCTTTTGGGGGCAAAGCTTACCAATACAGAGTTCTTCCTTTCGGTCTAGCACTCTCACCCCGGACTTTCACCAAGTGTGTAGATGCTGCGCTGGCTCCTCTGCGACTCCAGGGCATCCGCATATTAAACTACATAGACGACTGGCTCATACTAGCGAAGTCGAGAGAACTGGCGGTTCGACATCGAGATGTCGTTCTCGCCCATATGAAGTCTCTGGGGTTAAGACTGAACGCCAAGAAAAGTGTTCTTTCTCCAGTTCAGAGAACCACTTATCTCGGTGTAGTCTGGGATTCAACCACGATGCGGGCACAAATGTCTCCCGCTCGGGTAAAGTCAATCCTCCATGCAGTCATGAGAGTCAAAGAAGGCCGATCACTCACTGTAAAGCAGTTTCAAGTACTGCTCGGTCTCATGGCAGCTGCGTCCAACGTGATCCCTTTTGGCCTGCTGCATATGAGACCATTACAGTGGTGGCTCAGAACCAAAGGGTTCTCCCCGAGGGGCAACCCATTCCGTTTGATCAAGGTCACGCGGCGCTGCCTTCGTGCCCTGAACATTTGGAAGAAAGTTTGGTTTCTGTCCCAAGGCCCGGTGCTGGGAACTCCTTGTCGTCGTGTAACACTAACGACAGATGCTTCGCTCACCGGGTGGGGAGCGGTCATGAGTGGCCACTCAGCCCAAGGTCTGTGGAGCGAGCACCATCTCAATTGGCACATCAATTGCCTGGAAATGCGTGCTGTGTTTTTAGCTCTAAAACACTTCCTACCAGACCTCACAGGGCACCACGTGTTAGTTCGCACCGACAACACATCAGTGGTCGCCTACATCAATCATCAGGGAGGTCTGCGTTCGCGCCCCTTGAACAAGCTGGCGCGCCAGATCCTCCTGTGGTCCCAAGGGAAGCTCCTCTCACTCAGAGCAGTTTATATCCCTGGACATCTCAATGTGGGAGCAGACGTCCTGTCGAGACAGGGGCTGAGGCCCGGGGAATGGAGACTCCACCCAGACGTGGTGGAAGTCCTCTGGAAGAAGTTTGGGAAAGCCCAAGTGGATCTTTTTGCGAGCCAGGAGACAACACATTGTCCCCTTTGGTTCTCTCTGTGTCATCCAGCTCCCCTGGGTCTGGATGCTATGGTACAGGCGTGGCCGAGGCTTCGCCTGTACGCATTTCCCCCGATCGCTCTGCTCCCGGGAGTTCTGGAAAGAGTGCGCCAGGACGGGATTCGCCTCCTGCTGGTGGCCCCGTTCTGGCCGGGTCGAGCCTGGTTCTCAGACCTGAGGTCTCTCCTAGACGGCCCGCCATGGGAAATCCCAGTCAGGAGAGATCTCCTCTCACAGGCAGGAGGGGCAATTCTGCACCCTCGCCCAGAGTTGTGGAAACTGTGGGCGTGGCCCCTGAGGGGGCACGACTCCTAGATTCCGGTCTCTCGACTGAGGTCGTTGAGACCATCCTTCAATCCAGAGCTCCCTCTACGAGAAAGACGTACACCAGGAAGTGGAATATGTTTGTCGCCTGGTGCAGGCAGCACCAAATCGAACCAGTTCACTGCCCGTTGGCTTCAGTGCTGGACTTCTTGCAAGCCCGCCTCTCGGCTGGCAATGCTCATTCTACTTTGAAGGGCTACGTGGCGGCCATAGATGCCTTCCACGCTCCCTTCGGTACTACTTCCCTTGGAAGACTTCCCCTGGTGTCACGATTTCTCCGTGGTGCACTGAGGCTGAGGCCCCCGTTGCGCTCACGTGTCCCTACGTGGGACCTGGCCGTGGTACTTGAGGCTCTTTGCAACCCTCCGTTTGAGCCTATGGAAGCAATTTCGGACAGGTTGTTGTCCTTTAAGACTGCCTTTCTGCTGGCGATCTCCTCTCTCAAGAGAGTGGGTGATCTACAGGCCCTTTCAGTGGCCCCCTCCTTTATCGACTTTGCCCCTGGAATGGTCAAAGCGTTTCTGCACCCTAAGCCGGGCTACTTACCCAAGGTGCCGTCAGCAGTGCCACGGCCCGTAGTGCTTCAGGCCTTCTGTCCTCCCCCATACACGGAGCCGGAACAGCAGAAGCTTAACTGTATGTGTCCAGTGCGAGCACTGGACACATATGTCCACAGAGCTGCCCTGTGGAGGAAGACGGACCAATTATTTGTGTGTTTTGGTCCTCGCAATAGAGGTCTTCCAGCTTCTAAGCTGACTCTAAGTCGGTGGATTACGGATGCCATCTCAACTGCTTACAAGTCCTCTGGTCTTCCCTCTCCTTTGGAAGCCAAGGCGCACTCGACCCGCAAAGTTGCGGCGTCCAAAGCATTCATGTCAGGGGTCCCCCTGCAAGATATCTGTAACGCTGCGGGATGGTCCACGCCGCTTACATTTGCCAGGTTCTACGAACTGGATCTCCCCTATACTCCGGGCTCTATGGCCCTCCTCTCTGACGCTCCCTCTACGAGCAGAGCTGTCTAATTGTGTTTTACTCCAGCAGACTCCTCATGCTTGATAGCAACAACTACACTGGGCTACTTTCGCCCTTCCCAACGGGGGCTGGAGATATCATCTTAGGCTACTTTCGCCTTTTAAATACGGGCTACTTTCGCCCTCTACCCCGGGCTACTTTCGCCCTTTTCGCCACGGGCTACTTTCGTCCGTTGGCAAGTGAGACCCTCGTTTCACTCGGGCCACTTTGGCCCTTCAGACAAGCTGACACTATCTGCTCTGGGCTACTTCCGCCCATATATTCAGGTGGGCTAAGGCCCCCTCTTCTACCAGGGGCTACTGTCACCCCCTTTTAACACGGGCTACTGTCGCCCTCTACCTCGGGCTACTTCCGCCCTATTTCCAGCACGGCTGAGGCCGCAGTGTCATGCTTGGCAGCATTTATACTCTGGGCTACTTTCGCCCCTTACTCTGGGCTACTTTCGCCCTTTTCCACGGGCTACTTTCGCCCGCTTGCGAGTGAGGCTGAGGCCCTCGCATCACTCGGGCTACTTCCGCCCTGCTGATATCCATTCACGGCTGAGGCCGCTTTATGCTTGAGAGCAACTATACTCAGGGCTACTTTCGCCCCTTTTTTTGACGGGAGAGGCTGAGGCCTTCGCTCCATTCGGGCTACTTTCGCCCTTCTTCTAAGACGGCTAGGGCCGCACATTACTCAGGGCTACTTTCGCCCTTCTTTCATGGGCTACTTTCGCCCTTCTCTCTCCACCCGCTCCACACAGAGCAGGGCTTGGAATTCTGGCGGCGTGGGCATATCGTTCCCAAAGCGGAGTGACGCAGCTCGACGTTCCCCGAAGAGACAATTTGGAAACACCTCTGCAAAAAGCTGGTAGTCGGCTAATGATGCTCCCGCCCAGCAGCCCCAAGGACATGACAGTGACAAGGAAGGAACCGTTGGAACGCTGCCACCTGCTTCTTAGCCTCTTAAAACCTGTCAACAACAGAACTGACTGTGTCGCCGAACAGGCCAACAGAAAAAACCCATCCTTGTCTTTAAAAAGCTCCAGCATTTCTTTGTGGAGAGAGGAAAACCTTCCAGAAGAACAACCATCTCTGCAGCACTCCACCAGTCAGACCTGTATGGTAGAGTGGCCAGATAGAAACCACTCTGCAGTAAAAGGGACATGACAGCCTGCTTGGAATTTGCCAAAATGCACCTGAAGGACTCTCAGACCATGAGAAACAACATTTTCTGGTCTGATGAAACAAAGATTGAACTCTTCGGCCTGGATGCCAAGCGTCATGTCTGGAGGAAACTGGGCACTGCTCATCACCTGGCCAATACCATCCCTACAGTGAAGCATGGTGGTGGCAGGAACTGGGAGACTAGTCAGGATCAAGGGAAAGATGAATGCAGCAATGTATGAAGACATCCTTGATGAAAACCTGCTCCAAAGCACTCTGGAATTCAGACGGGCGACGGTTCATCTTATAACAGGACAACGACCCTAAGCACACAGCCAAGATAACAAAGGATTGGCTACGGGACAACTTTGTAGTGTCCTTGAGTGGCCCAGCCAGAGCCCAGACTTGAACCTGATTGAACATTTCTGGATGAGATGCTGCATCTGAAATGATTTTGGAACGCCTCTGTGAGGAGCAGGTAGTCGGCTAATGAAACCTGTCAACAACAGAATTGACTGTGTCCCCAAACAGGCCAACAGGAAGAACCTGTCCATGTCTTTAATTTCGGACTCTTTGGTGGCCAGTAGAGACAAATCTGTGACCCGACGAAATTCTTTAATGTCTTCGAACTTCACCTCCTCTCCCTCATCAAGTTCCTTCAGTAGGTTGGCTTGGTAAGCCTGCAACACTGCCATAAGGTGCAGGTAACCCCCAGCCTGACCTGCCCCTGTATACGCCTTACCCACAAAAGCCAAAGTAAGGTAATGCTGAGTCCTTGAGGGACGATGTGGACTCAGGAGACAGATTACTCGCAAACATCTGCTCTACTCGAGGCATTGCCCAATAGGCCCCATGATGTTTGAATAATTCAAAATGGTTTCCCCCATGATCTAGACACCTCTGTGTGAAGATCGGGGAAAAGCATAAGGCCTCTGTGTGAAGGTAGTGGCTTAGAATGCAGGAAGCATTCATCCAACTTACTTTTAGGACGATCATCCTGCTTCTCGGCAGGCCAGTCGATGTTAAACTTGGCCACAGCCCGAGTAACTACCTTCCCATCTCCTCCACCAGATCCATTTGCGATCTCCATGACTGCAGCCACCACTCTGCCTCAGCAGAAGTGGGACCTCAGCCGTGAAGCTCACCAGGGCACCTTCCTCGAAGAGGAGCTGTAGATGACGCAGTCTGATCTAACGCTAACTCAATATGACATTAAATATTCGTCTACTGCTTGCTGTAGAAGTTGCAGTTCGCTTCAGAAACCCTCCACCTTCCCCAGCTCCACCTGTAAAGATCTGCTACGGTGTGATTTCATATAGAGTATGTTATGTGTGCATCAGCAGTATTTCTTACATGCTCACAGCAGCATCTCTCTGGATGTATTTCTTACATTGCTCAGCCACAGCAGCAGCAGTGTAGTAGATCTATTTCGTTAGACCAAACACATCAACATTGTCATGTACCTTACCATGCTAAACTCTCCGAGAGTAGTCATGACAGAACTTAAATAACTTTCCCTCTTTCTTCTTCTGCAGAAAAATGCTTTTAGTGTAAGTGAGTTTACCCAGGATAATGTTGCAGAAAGAGAAACCATCAATTAAAAATGATCATTAAAAAGATAAAAATGTGAAATGCAAAAAGCTTTGTGTATGGGTAAGATTAAACAATCATAGAATATGTTATTAACTTGGTATAAAAACAATAAAAATAATTGAAAACAAGAGCAAAACTGTGTGTGGACTTGCTATAAAGACGGGTTAAGTCGAATGTTCCAGCTCATGACCAGGGTATAGGACAGAGTAATTAAATAGTTCAGGGTTTAGCGAGCGACCTCTCAAAATTCATCACAGGCCCAGCATTCCTCAGGATTAAGAGGGGAGGGACCTGGGGTTTGATAAATGTCCTTATATATCTTAATAATTAACATCTGCATCTGAGAGGCTGTGGAAAGATGAAAAGAGAGATTACACCAGACAAACACAGTGAGGTGTCACAGTTTGGCTCTGGAAACTGTGTGGAAAATCACCTCAGGTATATTTGCAATGAAATTAGAAACAAGCCAAATAAAAGTAAATTTTCCCTGTTTTATAAGGTTATGGGTTATCATGGTGCACTTGCCTGCTAAAAAGCAAATCCAGTGGCTCTCCATCAAGACGTGAAGATCGTAAAGCTGGTCAACCAGCATAGTCTTTCTGCTGCAGTTAGTTAAGCAGGGAAATTGTAATTGTTAAACTAGGTAAAGGCATAAGTTTTCCAAAAATTCTGTCATCATTTACCCACATTCCTTTATGACACATGTCAAAGTCTTTTACTCCCAAAATACACTACTAAACGTGTGATTGCATGTGCATGTGCGCATCAGAACAACCTGGAGCACACTGTGTTCCCGTGTGTTTGCTGCTCTTAGCACTATGTAGGGGAAAGTTGAAGCGTTACTTAGTGTTAGGGAAGGAGCAGTAAGATGAATGACTAGCCAGCCTGCTGTGAAACATAACCCAGCAGCCCAGTGTGAGTGTGGTGAGACCGTGGCCTTCATAGTCTGCAATTATTAAGCACTCGTTCCGTCCCTACTCTCCTCTGCTCTACATTAAAACTTTAACATGCCGGAGGAGTGAAATCACACATTGTGCTGCCCCATTGTGGATTAAAGGTTAAAGGTTAAGTGTGTGGTACACACACAGATTAAGAGCCTCTTTTAAGTGTACATTAAATGCATTTAAAGACTTTGAGGAAGAAAAGAAAACACATAATGACTTTAAACTTTAACCCAGTGAAAGTAAATCTTCAAGTAATGGTACAATGCATTCCATGGCACTATAAAATGAGGCTCCATGAATCATGTACATACATGATGCAACATACATGACTAAGCCTACAGGGAATCTGTGCACTTTTTGAAACATTTTCTAAGGTAGTATTTGAGGAAGCATAAATCGAAACAAATAAAATTAAAATTGAAAAAAATAACACACACACACACACACACACACACACACATGTTGGGTTTACATGTTTTATGGGGACATTCCATAGGCGTAATGGTTTTTATACTGTACAAACCGTACTTTCTATGGCCCTACACCTACCCTACACCTAAACCTAGCCCTCACAGGAGATTGTGCACACTTTTACTTCATCAAAAAAACTCATTGTGCATGATTTATAAGCCTGTTTCCTTATGGGGACCTGAGAAATGTCCCCACAAGGTCAAAATCTACTGGTATTCCTATCCTTGTGGGGACATTTGGTCCCCACAACGTGATGAATACCAGGTACACACACACACACACACACACACACATACGAGAGTAATGTTGCATTTCTACAACAGTTCAACGGCATAAGTGTGTACATTATAGAGATGAAAATGGAGTGTCTTTAAAACCCCTCTTTTGTGCAGAACTGCTTCCTTCCCTCATGGATTTAAATCTCAGTTTGACAGTTTAACACCTGAGCCAAAGCCTCCATTTCTAATTTGAAAATGTCACTTTAGAAGTAGTAATGAAGAAACATTAAGTTGCTTCATTAAAAGCTTATTGTATTGCTCTATTAAAAGCTTAATGTATTATATAAAGGAGACGATGAGAGAGAGATGGACTGAGTGTGACCACCTGCATCTGATACCTGCATTCATTCTTCAGCTCAATCTCATATTCACAATAAAACATTAGTTTTCATGTCCGCTGAGGAAAGCAATATCTTTGTTGCACTATCCTTTCATCTGTTAAGAGTGATTTCTGATGATGACAACACAAGGTGTTGTCGAAAACAAAAATAACTTCCTTGTTTGCAACCCTGAGTCTCTTTCAAAATAAAAGTCTATACTGTTGACTCACTCATAAAGGGAGTCTCTTGTCGCTATTTAATAAAAAAATGAAATAAAAACACTGTCACACACACAGACACACACAGTTTATCAGTACTCAATACTATTACAGTTTTTTTGGATTGCTTAAGCACAATTTTAAAAACTGGGCCAGTGTTTTCAAAACAGTACTCACAATTAGCACAACCACACACCCAATTAACAAAACACTACAGATTCTTTGCATAATTAAACAGTCTTGTAAAAACTATACACTTATGTTTAAAAACCACACTTTTTTACCATAAGAAACACACGTTTCACATTTACTATACTCTGTTTGCACGAGTTACACTCTGCTGTGATAAACCTAAAACACTATTTGCACTTCTACTTCCCTATGATTAGAGTAGGCTACCATCAACAAAGTACAAATATAAAGTAAATCCATCAAAAAACTACACAAGACCAATGTTGCACACTGAAGAAACTCGTTTATTTCTCAACATGCCCAAAATGTTGACATGGAGATGCATAGTACTGTAACATGTCACTTTACGTATTGTACTGTAAGTTTACTATTACAAAAAAAAAAAAAAAAACACTAGACATCGTCTCTTCGCCTAGCTGGATCTGGCCAGAGAATTTCATCAACATCGCAGGCAATGTTGTCATTAGCAAGACACCTTGGAAAGAAACGTCTTGAATGACGAATCCATCCTTGTATTCCTGCTACCTCCATCTGGTCACAGGCCTCCTCCATGGCTTGGATGAGGGGTACCTCAGCCTGGAGATGGAGATCATATACCTTCCACCGCCATGCCGAGAAAAACTCTTCTATAGGGTTGAGGAATGGAGAGTATGGTGGAAGATATAGGACGGTGAAATGTGGATGTTGCTGAAACCAGTTCTGAACCAGAGCAGAGCGGTGGAAAGACACATTGTCCCAGACAACAATGTATTGCATATGATCGATTTGATTTGCTGCTGTTATGTTGTGCAATTGGTCCAAGAATGTAAGTATGAGTGCTGTGTTGTAAGGGCCCATACGGGCATGGCGGTGGAGGACCCCATTCTGTGTAATGGCTGCACAGAGTGTTATATTTCCCCCACGTTGCCCTGGGACATTGACTATAGCCCTGTGGCCAATGACGTTTCTTCCCCTCCTTCGTGTTTTCGTCAGGTTGAACCCAGCCTCATCTACGTAAATGAACTCATGCTGGATCTCCTCTCCATCCATTCGTAAAACTACCTGAAGAACAGTGTCAGGCAAAAGGGTGTAGTTCAGTGTAGATCTAGTATACATATTACAGTACAGTAAAAGATTATGAGACAGTATGCAAGATCACACTGCTAAAGTGAATACATACCTCTGCATAATCATGCCGCAGTCGTTTCACCCTTTCAGAATTGCGCTCGAAAGGCACTCGATAAATTTGTTTCATTTGAATATGATTTTTTAGGATGCGTGCCAGTGTTGATATTGAGACCTGATGGATATCGTTGAAACTGGCATGGTTATTGACAATGTTAGCTTGGAGCTGTTTGAGTGTTATAGCATTGTTGGCCAAAACCATGTTTACTATCTCCCTCTCTTGCTGTTCTGTGAACATAGGAGGCCTTCCCCCTTGTCGTTCCTGACCCTCAATCCTACGTAGAAAAAAAACAGTAAACAATAGTACAGTAATTTCACAGGACAAGGTAACAGAAGTGCTGATACTGCATAGAATACAGTACTGTAAGCAGCTACTGAAACCGTGCAGATGTTTTTGATATGGTGATATTTTTACAATACCTATTTTCCAGTCGAAATGTTCTTATCACACCTGCCACTGTGTATCGGCTTAGATTTGGCTGTACTCGCAGTCCAGCCTCCCTCAGCGTCAGGCCGTGGTTGACAACGTGGTCAACCAGTGTTGCGCGGATCTCATTTGTCAGATTCGGTCCTCTTTGAGCACCTTCTTGTCTTCGTCTTCGTCTTCCTCTCCTTCTACCTCCAGCATGGCCTCCATCTCTTTCTCTGTTGATTCCTCTTCCTCCCCTTCCTCCTCCTCCTTCTCGTCCTCCTCCTCGTTGTCCTCCTCATCGTCTTACTCTTTCTCTGACTCTTTCCATTGTGCTTGAAGACCGATGAACTCACCTGCTGCTTTTTATAGTGCTTAAACACCTGATTGGTGTGTCTACAATTAAGCAAACAAGTGTTTGCACACCTGATGACTGTGTTGAACCAATTGGTTGGACGGTGCGGTAATTTGACAGTCAGTGCTTTGGTATTGCAAGGAAGTGACTTCATGATAGATTTTTGTGTGTAATGTATGTTAAGTGTGTTTAGTGTTTTGCAAATCACTGTGTGTAGAGTTTTGCAACAAGTGTGAGGTTGACAATGTGCTTATAGTTGTGCAAATATGGGCTGATGTTTTGCTTTTTGAGTGTAAGGTTTTGCTAATAGTGTACTACTTTTAATTTTAGTGTGTAAGCAATCCAAAAAAACTGTAATAAACATTTACTTTTATTTATATAAAATATTATTTATTGAATAATAATATTTAACTAGATAAAAAAGTTCATCAAGACAAACTTTAAGTTGGCTTGAGAAAGCTTTGCCTTAAAGTTAAAAGAAGTTTTGAAAGCTTTAAGCAGTTTGATTAGATTTTAAAGTTTAAAGATAGAAAAAGTTTGAAAAGATTTAAGTTTGATGGTTTTCAGTCTGAAATAGTTTGAAGTTTAAAGTAGTTTTAAAGCTTAAACAGATAGATAGATAGATAGATAGATAGATTTATAGACAGATTAATGGATAGACTTATAGACATTAATGGATAGATTTATAGACAGATTAATGGATAGATAGATTTATATATAGATAGATGTTTCTATGTGGTTGGTAGGGTACTCTGGGTGGTTGCTAGGGTGTTGCTATGCGGTTGCTAGGGTACCTGGGGTGGTTGCTATGTGATTGCTAAGGTGTTGCTATGCGGTTGCTAGGGTACCTGGGGTGGTTGATAAGGTGTTGCAATGCGGTTGCTAAGGTACCTGGGGTGGTTGCTAAGGTGTTGTTATGCGGTTGCTAGGGTACCCGGAGTGGTTGCTATGTGGTTGCTAGGGTACCCGGGGTGGTTGCTAAGGTGTTGCTATGTGGTTACTAGGGTACCCAGGGTGGTTACTAGCATGTTTCTAGCATGTTGCTAGCATGATTTTAGCATGACTAGCAAGTCGTTAACATGATTTTAGCATGACTAGCAAAGTCGCTAGCATGATTTTAGCATGATTAGCAAGTCGCTAGCATGATTTTAGCATTACTAACAAGTCGCTAGCACAATTTTAACATGATTAGCAAGTCGCTAGCATGATTTTAGCATGATTAGCAAGTCGCTAGCATGATTTTAGCAAGACTAGCATGTCGCTAGCATGATTTTAGCATGACTAGCAAAGTCGCTAGAATGATTTTAGCATGATTAGCAAGTCGCTAGCATGATTTTAACATGACTAGCAAGTCGCTAGCACGATTTTAGCATGATTAGCAAGTTGCTAGCATGATTTTAGCATGACTAGCAAGTCGCTAGCACGATTTTAGCATGATTAGCAAGTCGCTAGCATGATTTTAGCATGACTAGCGTCATGTTTGCCCTATAACGTTTGCCCTTAGCCTATAATTTTTGCTCTGAAACAAATAATAGATTAATTAGACTGCCTGTTAGATTTACCCAAAACAAATTATATATAATTTTAACCATTGTAGAGACATCAAGAGTCAGTGTCAAATTCCAGAATAACTCTGAGGTAAGACTGCTCTCAGCGGGTTCATGAGCATTGAACGGCCAGTGAAGCCCTAGAGATCACATCTCAGAAAACGGTGAAGCAAATTTTCAAATAGACATTATCTTTATTAATAAATCACATATTTGAAATCTAAACAACTATTTACACAATTAAAAGATATTAATTAATTTATTTTTTTTTGCATTTATATTATTTAATATATAATTTAACTTAGGGTTATGCTGTATGTTGAAAACATACATTGCAGGCATCTCAAACTTGGTAGAATGCATGTTTACATCTCTGTAAAGAACGTCATAAATCTAAAGCCAAATGCACAATACAAGACTGACAATTATCATATTGCATACTTTTTTTTAATTGTGTGTATCTTTCTACATACTGTATGCACAGGACTCTGTGTGGGTGACCTCCGTGAAGTTGGCACCCCATAAAAAGAAATAATGACCAAAACTATGCCATTCGTTAGTGCTACGTTTGTGCTGATTTGTGCCGCAAAAACGAACGTTTGTGCTGGTTTGTTGTTTAAGATATTAAACATTATTTTTTTGACCGTATGACGTCACTTTCCACCCCATGTTGTCCAAATCGCTCCAAACCGGCGCAGTTCGTTTGTGCTCGATTTGTGCCCGTTTGTGCCGTTAAAATAAACACTGTATCTGTTTTCCTTCCCTAGATATAACCAAAATATTTTCGGGGCTGTGACGTCACTCTCCACCCCAGTTCCTCTAAATCACACAAAACTGGTGTCATTCGTTTGTGCTCGATTTGTGCCCGTTTGTGCCGTTGAAATGAACGTCAAATATATTTCCATTTCTTAGAAATAACAAAAACAATTCGGGGCAGTGACGTCACTCTCCACCCCATGTCGTCCAAATCTTTCCAAACCGGTGCCGTTCGTTTGTGCTCGATTTGTGCCCGTTTGTGCCGTTAAAACAAACCTGGTATCTCCGAGCCCTTCTTAAATATAATGGGGGAAAATACTTGTTTGGGACTGTTAGGTAACTCTCCACCCCATATCGTCTAAATCTAGCCAAAAGGTGCCATTCGTTTGTGCTCGATTTGTGCCCGTTTGTGCCGCTAAAATAAACATTGCATCTAATTCTCTTCCTTTGAAATAAACAAGCAGGGTGTTTTATAGCATATTTTACACGGAGCTCCTGCAGATTTACACTGCACTTACAGTGTATAAATAATATTATGAGATTAATAATAATAATAAAAAAGAAATTAGAACAGAAACATGAAATTACAGAAAAAAATACAATGACACTTTTGAATGTGAAACTAAATTGCCAATAGATGACAGCATGCTCCTGTTTTAATGAGTGAGTCGTAAGTCATTTATTCAATGGAGGTATGAAACACGGCTGATTCAATCTGGAAGGAAGAACTGTTTTTATGAATGGGTCAGTGAATTACAAATAGAACCAGCCCAAATCGCCTCAACCCGGTGCTTCTACAGTACTTCTATACTCTTTGATATTATGTCGTGGCCACGAGATATTAATTCGTGGGAACGACATCCTTATGTCGTGAGACGATAGATGCAACGATGAGGGAACGACATGCATTTCTCGAGGCCACGAGTTAAGTACATAAACAAACCTGCGTGACCATAGTACCCCCGATTAGATAGGTTTATTAATATTTTATTTTGAGTTAAATGATTGTATCAATTATTCTAGAAATTAATACAATATTAAATTATTATATTAACAATAGGCGATGCTGTCTGTGCGCGACGTAGAGAGCATTCAAAAGTTTATCATGAATAAATAAAGTGCATCAAATAAAATGGCCCTACAAGAAATATTTTATGCATCCCACAATCTTGTCCATTAACTGATCCTATTTTTTCCGTAATATTTGTATTATTCGTTTATATTCGTTATTTTTCCTTTTATTTCGATTTCTTTACTCAACGTTCTTAATGTAAATGATACTGTAAATGCTGGACATGCCAGTAAAGCTTTGATTATGCTATATGACTGGGATTTTTACTGGAATGCAGTTTATATGTTGAATTTAACATATATTTCATTTTATTTCGTCTAATTATAACTTATATAAATAGTGTTTCATTGACAAGTGAATCATTAACGTAGTTTCATTTGTAAATCGTTTATGGTCACACACAGGCATAAATACAATCATAAAAACAAAACTATTGGCATAATTGTCGTTCACAATATTTGCTAAATATATGGCAAATAACATATAGTCTACACAACGTCATTTAGATAAAGCGATACACAATAAATAAAAAAATATAGCTCTAAGTCACTTATCATTTATTATTATTATTATTATTAGGCTATTATTATTAGGCTATTATTCTATTATTAACTGGTTAGGGCTATATTTTTTCACGCCTGACAATTAGCTACCAATTAAGTTTGACTTTATGATTGCATTTACACCCCTGTGTGACGATAAACGAAAATGTTTTTATTTATAAATGAAACTATAGTCTACGTGAATGATTCATTCCTCAGTGAAACACCATAGTATTATATAGTCTAGTCTATATAGACGAAACAAAATAAAATATATGTTCAATTCAATTAACTTTAAAACTACAGTAAAAATCAGTCATAGCCTAATAGCCGTATATAAACGAAAATTAAAATATATACAATAATAATAGGCTAATCATAATAGAAATTACTACTACTAGCCTACAACTGCTAATAATAATAATACGAAAAAAAGACGATCAGTTAATAGAAGGAATGTCATGTAGGCGTATTCTGTGTGACGATAAATGATTTCCAAATGAAACTACTTGAATAATTCACTCTTCAGTGAAACACTATATTTGTCTATTAATTAGACTAAATAAATTAAGCTACAATAGATGGTAAATTCAACCTTTAAACTGCATTCCAGTGCAAACCCCAGTCATAGAACCTTACAGTATTAGGCTACATTAAA
>NC_133369.1:34651459-34720680 GCF_049309525.1 Garra rufa
GTTTATATGTTGAATTTAACATATATTTCATTTTATTTCGTCTAATTATAACTTATATAAATAGTGTTTCATTGACAAGTGAATCATTAACGTAGTTTCATTTGTAAATCGTTTATGGTCACACACAGGCATAAATACAATCATAAAAACAAAACTATTGGCATAATTGTCGTTCACAATATTTGCTAAATATATGGCAAATAACATATAGTCTACACAACGTCATTTAGATAAAGCGATACACAATAAATAAAAAAATATAGCTCTAAGTCACTTATCATTTATTATTATTATTATTATTAGGCTATTATTATTAGGCTATTATTCTATTATTAACTGGTTAGGGCTATATTTTTTCACGCCTGACAATTAGCTACCAATTAAGTTTGACTTTATGATTGCATTTACACCCCTGTGTGACGATAAACGAAAATGTTTTTATTTATAAATGAAACTATAGTCTACGTGAATGATTCATTCCTCAGTGAAACACCATAGTATTATATAGTCTAGTCTATATAGACGAAACAAAATAAAATATATGTTCAATTCAATTAACTTTAAAACTACAGTAAAAATCAGTCATAGCCTAATAGCCGTATATAAACGAAAATTAAAATATATACAATAATAATAGGCTAATCATAATAGAAATTACTACTACTAGCCTACAACTGCTAATAATAATAATACGAAAAAAAGACGATCAGTTAATAGAAGGAATGTCATGTAGGCGTATTCTGTGTGACGATAAATGATTTCCAAATGAAACTACTTGAATAATTCACTCTTCAGTGAAACACTATATTTGTCTATTAATTAGACTAAATAAATTAAGCTACAATAGATGGTAAATTCAACCTTTAAACTGCATTCCAGTGCAAACCCCAGTCATAGAACCTTACAGTATTAGGCTACATTAAAAAAATTAAGTAAAGAGATCGAAATAAAAGGAAAAATAACGAATATAAACGAATAATAAAAAAAATTACGGAAAAAATAGGATCAGTTAATGGACAAGATTGTGGGATGCATAAAATATTTCTTGTAGGGCCATTTTATTTGATGCACTTTATTTATTCATGATAAACTTTTGAATGCTCTCTACGTCGCGCACAGACAGCATCGCCTATTGTTAATATAATAATTTAATATTGTATTAATTTCTAGAATAATTGATACAATCATTTAACTCAAAATAAAATATTAATAAACCTATCTAATCGGGGGTACTATGGTCACGCAGGTTTGTTTATGTACTTAACTCGTGGCCTCGAGAAATGCATGTCGTTCCCTCATCGTTGCATCTATCGTCTCACGACATAAGGATGTCGTTCCCACGAATTAATATCTCGTGGCCACGACATAATATCAAAGAGTATAGAAGTACTGTAGAAGCACCGGGTTGAGGCGATTTGGACTGGTTCTATTTGTAATTCACTGACCCATTCATAAAAACAGTTCTTCCTTCCAGATTGAATCAGCCGTGTTTCATACCTCCATTGAATAAATGACTTACGACTCACTCATTAAAACAGGAGCATGCTGTCATCTATTGGCAATTTAGTTTCACATTCAAAAGTGTCATTGTATTTTTTTCTGTAATTTCATGTTTCTGTTCTAATTTCTTTTTTATTATTATTATTAATCTCATAATATTATTTATACACTGTAAGTGCAGTGTAAATCTGCAGGAGCTCCGTGTAAAATATGCTATAAAACACCCTGCTTGTTTATTTCAAAGGAAGAGAATTAGATGCAATGTTTATTTTAGCGGCACAAACGGGCACAAATCGAGCACAAACGAATGGCACCTTTTGGCTAGATTTAGACGATATGGGGTGGAGAGTTACCTAACAGTCCCAAACAAGTATTTTCCCCCATTATATTTAAGAAGGGCTCGGAGATACCAGGTTTGTTTTAACGGCACAAACGGGCACAAATCGAGCACAAACGAACGGCACCGGTTTGGAAAGATTTGGACGACATGGGGTGGAGAGTGACGTCACTGCCCCGAATTGTTTTTGTTATTTCTAAGAAATGGAAATATATTTGACGTTCATTTCAACGGCACAAACGGGCACAAATCGAGCACAAACGAATGACACCAGTTTTGTGTGATTTAGAGGAACTGGGGTGGAGAGTGACGTCACAGCCCCGAAAATATTTTGGTTATATCTAGGGAAGGAAAACAGATACAGTGTTTATTTTAACGGCACAAACGGGCACAAATCGAGCACAAACGAACTGCGCCGGTTTGGAGCGATTTGGACAACATGGGGTGGAAAGTGACGTCATACGGTCAAAAAAATAATGTTTAATATCTTAAACAACAAACCAGCACAAACGTTCGTTTTTGCGGCACAAATCAGCACAAACGTAGCACTAACGAATGGCATAGTTTTGGTCATTATTTCTTTTTATGGGGTGCCAACTTCACGGAGGTGTGTGGGTGGCATCAACTGATTCACAAGCGTATGGTCACCATTGTTGTGTTCACAGAAGCAGCATCAATTAAACTGCAACAATTGATTTCAAGGAGCAGAACATGACTAGTTACAAAAGGAAGGCACATGTTAAACAAATGCTATAACAGTCAGTGTTGACCCATTTCCTTTGTCCTCCAGATACAGTGTGGGAATGTGTCATTTTGTTTAATGTTTTTCTCGCCTTTGGCCCACATTTGACCATTCACGCACCCAAGAACATACCTCTAAGTCTTGTTTATTTCCAACATAGCTTGTTTTTGATTTCATGGTTCTTACATGGAATTGAGTCTGTCAGGCTGGCTGCTGGTATCTCGACAGGCCAAAGCAAGCTGATCCATGTACAGTACAGCATGTTTTTCATTAAAGAGATAAAATGTACTGTTTACAGTGATCTGATTCTTTAAAGGAACCATATGTAAGAAATTTATTTCAGTTAATCATAAAATGGCCCTGACATGTCACTAGACATTAAGAAATCATGTTCATTTCAAATACTTATATCACTGACAACAGTGGTCCGGCCAGGATATTGTCATTTAAAAGTGAAAGTTGCAGCCCACAACTGATGTTGATGTTGTCATTTTGTGTTTTGGTCTGAGGCTCCACCCTCCAGCTATCTACTAATCACGAAGTCAGTAGAGTTTCGTCATCCGGGTTGCCAGCTCTGCTCTAGTTACAGCTGCAGCTACGAACGTGTCAGATAAAGCATGTATAACGTTACGAAACCTAAAAGACCTCGTTATGAATCCGAAATACGTCGTGACAAAGTCACGTGCTAAATGCGTTCATAAAAAGCTTTATATCGCACCACTAGCAGGGTATGAAAACAATCTATGTTCCGACTAAAATGTGGTATTACAGTACATCTTTACAAAATATTTGGCTAATACATAATTACTTCGCAAAACATCTCTCATGAAGCATAAACATAATTAACAGAAGAAAAAAAAATACTGTGTAGGACTCGTCACTTGCCATTGGAAGCTCCTTGTAGCAGCCTACGTTCCTGCTGGATCCTGCAGCTTAGCTGGCAACCTCGAGTCGGGTTCCACAGCTTCCACATTTCTGGGCGGGGATGCAGAATGGAGCCGCCCGCTTGAGAGAGAAGGTCCCTCCTGATCGGGATTTCCCATGGAGTGCCGTCTAGGATGGGAGATCTGGTCTGAGAACCACGTTCGACTTGGTACTAGTACACCAGTTTGAACAACGGCCATGAGCGCAGACCCCCTTGGTGGTTGATGTAGTACACAACCGCTGTGCTGTTGGTGCGTACGAGCACATGACGGTTCCGAAGGTCTGGGAGGAAGTGTTTTAAAGCTCGAAACACGGCCAGCATCTCCAAGCAGTTGATGTGCCAAAGGAGATGGCGGCCTGTCCACAGACCGCGGGCTGAGCGGCCACTCATGACCGCCCCCCAACCAGTGAGGGATGTGTCTGTCGCTAGCGTTACGCGGCGGCAAGTAGCTCCCAGCACTGGGCCCTGGGAAAGGAACCAGGGTTTCTTCCACATGTCTAAGGCACGAAAGCAGCACCGCGTGACCTTAATTGTGCGGAACGGATTTCCCCTCAGGGAAAAAAACCCTGGTTTTGAGCCACCACTGTAGGGGCCTCATGTGCAGTAGTCCAAGAGGTATCACGTTGGAAGCTGCTGCCATCAGACTCAAAAGTACTTGAAACTGTTTCACAGTGAGTAGCTGGCCTAGCCTGATTCCTCTGACTGCCATGAGAATAGACTCGATCCGAGCGGGTGACATTCGTGCCTGCATCGTGGTCGATTCCCACACTACACCTAGATAAGTGGTTCTCTGTAATGGAGATAGCACACTTTTCTTGGCATTAAGTCTCAACCCCAAATTTTTCATGTGAGCAAGAACAACATCTCGATGTTGAACCGCTAACTGTTCTGTCTGGGCCAAAATCAGCCAGTCGTCGATATAGTTCAGAATGCGGATGCCCTGGAGTCTCAGAGGAGCCAGAGCAGCATCCACACACTTTGTAAATGTGCGGGGTGAGAGGGCTAGGCCGAAGGGAAGCACCCGATATTGATAAGCTTTGCCCCTGAAAGTGAACCTCAGGAACTTCCTGTGTTGGGGAAGGATGGAGATGTGAAAGTAAGCATCTTTCAAATCTATCATGACGAACCAGTCCTCGGACCTGATATGCAACACGACATGATTGACTGTGAGCATTTTGAACTTTAGTCTCTTGACTGAGCGGTTCAGACAGCGGAGATCTAGAATAAGCCGCAGCCCTCCATCCTTCTTGGGAACAATGAAGTAGCGGCTGTAGATCCCTGACTCTCTGTCTTGAGGAGGGACCAGCTCGATGGCCTCCTTCCTCAGAAGAGAAACTACTTCCTGCTCCATAACCAGAGCCTGCTCGGGACCCACAATTGTGGGAAAAATCCCCTCGAAAGACGGCGGTGGGGCGCCGAATTGGATGTAGTACCCTTTCTCTACAGTGTGCAGGACCCATGTAGACACATTTGGCAGTAGTTTCCACGCTGCTACAAATTCTACTAAGGGAACCAGCCTCTCGAGGCTGGCCTCTGGTTGTAATTGAGGCCCCCGTAGGGGCGGCGAGCACCTCAGTCCCGCTACGTTGCCGGGCGGAGAAACGTGAGGCATGAGCTCGCTGGAGACTGTCAAGCCCTGTAACTCTGGCAGGGGTGGCTGACAGGTTTCCTGAGGGCCCCGAGGAGAGACGGACACCGTGTGTTGCGATGAAACCCGCTCGTCCCTGGGAGGGGCTGCCCTCAATGACCCTGACGCACAACCGTCAGGGTCTCTTGGCCGAGGACCTCCTTGACTGGAGGACGACCCTCAGGTCGGGCCTGGTCTTGGGGGCCCCCGACCCAGAGCGCCGCAGAGTCCCTGCCCCTAGGTGTAGGGGGGGCACTGGAGGCGACGCTCTGTTTCTGGATGTCTCGGTATGAGGAGCTTGTACACGTCTGAGGCTGCTCCTGCCCAGCAGCCTCGGTGGCAATAACGCGGCGAGGGAGGTACCACTGGAACGCCGCCGCTTGTTTGCGAGCCTCCTGGTATCTGCTGACGACAGAATCGACTGAGTCGCCGAACAGACCAGAAGGCTGCAGCGGGGCGTCCAGAAGGAAGACCCTGTCTTTCTCTTTCATATCCGACAGGATCAACCAAAAATGTCTCCCTGCGGCTACTAGGGCTGCCATAGACCGCCCTATTGCACGGGCGGTCTCCTTTGTAGCGCGGAGAGCCAGATCAGCGGTACGACGGAGCTCTAACACGTCAACTTCCCCGCCGTCGTTCAGATCTTTGAGCAGGTCAGCCTGGTATGCCTGCAGCACTGATATGGTGTGCAAACAGGCTCCAGCCTGACCTGCGGCCGTGTACGCCTTACCAGCACTGATGATGTGCGCAGCGGCTTGGAGGGCAAGGATGGAGCCTTCAAATATGATGCCATGCCAGGAGACAGATAACTGGCTAATGATTGTTCAGCTCGCGGCATCATCTTATAGGCGTTCTCGTCGAGCCCCGCCACGTTGCCATAATAGTCAGAGGCGGGGACAAACAGGCGGGACGAGAACGGTCTTCCCCAAGATCTTGATATCTCATCGTGGAGATCGGGGAAGAAAGGAAAGCTCCTTCTTGGAGGTGGTTGCTTTGTCCGCAGAAAGCGCTCATCTAATCTGCTTTTCTGCGGCTCATGTTGTTTCTTGGCAGGCCAGTCGATGTTAAGTTTGGCAACCGCGCGAGTAACCACCTCCAAGAGCTCCTCATATTGGGGCGAACGACTGGTGAGCGGTTGAAGACAGGAGAAGCATCGAGCCCTCGTCCCGGGGGGAAGTATCCGCCGAGCGGGCTTCCACAGCCCGTGAGAGAGCTGTAGATCTGCCGGGTAAGAGAGGAGATAGGGGTTCACCCGTCTCCATCCCCTCCAGCAAATCTAACTGCGAACCCCACGAGTGCAGCTGCCGCTTAGCCTCGGCTGAAGCAGGGCCAGCACCGCGGGGAACGCTGGTGAAGGCTCCTTTCTCAAAAAGAGCCTTCCGGGAGCGAAGCACGCAAACAGGAAGCAGATCGCCAGTGATGTAGCGTTGGCAGGGAGGAACACACCGCTTATAATGTGATTCGCCCTCGCTCACTTTAACTCTCTCTTTCTCTTTTTTGCCCCTAGTTTCAGACATTATCACTCAAATAAAAGGCGTGCTAACTTGCACAAAAAAGGAGTGATAACAAGACACAGACACACAGAGCGCTTCGCTGAAATGACAGAAAGCTGACGCCGGCTCCGTCGCACGTGCTTTTATACTTTCTGGTCGCTTACGTCACCCCGCCTGTGACGTCACGCCCTCCTTTGGATTGGTTACACCCTTACAGAAAAAACACATGAATTTCACAGGTGCAAAAACACATGTGGTCACATGTGGCCACATATACATGTGATTCTGCACATGTGTTATTTCACATGTGAAAATGTGTGCTTGCACATGTGACACGTGAAAATCACATGTGACACATGTGAAAATCACATGTGATTTGCACATGTGATTCTGCAAATGTGACTGTTCTTTCACATGTGCAAACGTGTGCTTTTGGAACACTTTCATGTGCATTCTGTGTGAATTCCCATGTGAATCACATGTGATTCCCATGTGAAACCCATGTAAGCACATGTATTTTCCTATGTGAAGCCCATGTGAAACCCTAGAGATCACATGTAAATACCCATGCGAAACCAGTGGAATAACATGTGAATCCCATGTGAAACCCTTGTGATCACATGTGAAAAACGTGTACTCACATGTGTATTCCCATGTAAAACATGTATATTATAAACCTGCTTGTGTTACAATGTTGTGATAGGGAAATGACTCACAACTGTCAACTGTCAATATTTTATTCATGCACAATATACACTTAAAAATATTTAATAATGTTTGTTCAATTCACTTGTATAAAAAAATTCCATTAAGTTTTATTTAGCAATCCTTACACACTATCCATATTATGAAGAATTCAAATGAATAACTACAATCTAATTATATAAATCTTTAAGGGATGGTTCATCCAAAAATGAAAATTATGCCATTACAGTTTTTCTCAATTGCTTAAACACATTTCTTGAAATTATGCCTCTTATTTGTGAAACTCTAAACACAAATCCACAACTTCTACTGTAACTCAATTCCCCAAACTTCCTATATTGATGTCAAAATGAAGCTCTCCACTCAAAACAATTCAATCTTGCTGAAAAACCAAACTTTGCTCTCAGACATGACACACAAATCATCAAAAACACACACACTACAACACAGTTTTCCACACTGATGAGATAAATTCAAAACAATACTACGAAAACAATACAAATAAAAATCTTTTCACATGATGAACACAACAAATCTATGCCTTTGCAAGTGTTTTATTCCTTAATTTAATGTACTGTAGAGTACAGTACAAAACAGCAAACAACAACAAAAATAATTATTCTGCTCAGCATCCAGTCTTTGGTCTGGGACAGGCCAAAGAACCTCTTCAGCATCACTAAATTAGCCCTGGCCAGGCAGCAGGGGTAATATCCTATTGCATGCCTGATCCAACCCTGGTACTCATCAACTAAAATATTTGAGACTGCTTGTCTTCTTGCCCTTGCCCTTCCTCTGTCTCTTCCATGTTGTCGTCGTCATAATCCTTCTTCTTCTCCTCTTCCTCTTTCACCTCCTACTCTTCCTCTTCAAAATTACACATTACTGTATGTGGGATATTGATTGAAAAAACTGGACAGGATTCACAGTTACACTTGTACTAGTGGTCTGACAAAAAAATAAAAAAAAATAAAAAATAAAATAAAAACACATTACAATGTCATTGTGAAACAGAAATGAAAAAGAAATATGGGCACAAAGGTGAAAATAAATTAGAAAATTAGAAAGTCCACTGTCAGAATTTGTAACTCCTGCATTGTCCTCTGTCTATATATGCATTCTAATTGAAGGTTCATGAGCTGTACCTTTGATCTATTTCAGAGAACTGCTTTATCATTGGTTGATCTATATTATCTTCATTAGTGAAAGTCAATATTCACTTGAATAATGGCAATTTTACAAAAAGTCTAATAGAAATGTGTAGAATATATGATTGACAGTTTATGACAACTAGATCAAAAATTTTGCATTTAGGTGATGACTTATACAATGAGCTAATGACTTGATGTTTTGAGGGGTAAGACTATTGCACAGAGAAATACAGTATTTCACTAGTTCGCTTTTGCATATAATAAACAGCGTAAAGTTAAGCGTGTTTGGCATGCTGTCCGGGAGAGGGCTCCGAGCTCGGTAGTCATTCCCGAGCCCGGGGCACTCCCCCTGCCCAGGGAGAGGGGTCCGAGCTCGGCCTTTGGCCCGAACCCAATAGCGCTGCCCCCCTGGCTGGAGGTGAGGAGAAAATAAACAGGGGGGGTGGGAGGGATGCTGGAATCAGAGATAGCTGAAGGTAGGACTGCTTGGTTATTTAAAGGGACTGTAGTAATGGGATAGGGAGAGTGATTGGATAGGGAGTGATTGCTGATGATGAATTGGCCGTGTTAATTATCTGCGCGAGCTCCTCCTGAAATTTGTTAATGAAACATCACATAATACATTTTGAGCAACAGGACAAAAGACTAGATGATGTGGATGTTGAACAAGTAGTTGTGACAATTTCATTTCTGATCTGAGAAATGCACCAAAGTGACTGAGAAAAACTGTAAGCTGACTTTGGCTCTTTTATCTCCACCGAAGCTTCTGATTGGTGTGTGCTAAATTTTGACTCCTAGTGTTTCCACTTGGGTAATTGTGTGCTAATTGAGCTCAAACTTCGCAGACTTGAGTGAACAATACTGAATGCTTGTGCTTTCTAAATGACCACATGGTGTAAGCACTGAGAAATGTAGGGATTTGTGTGTAGAGTTTTGCAGTAACAGTTCACCAAATATAACTCATGTGTCAAAGCAGGGAATAGTGTTTATAGTTTAGGGAAATGGGTGTGCTTTTTCAAAAATGGCGTTATAGTTTTGGAATTTTAGTTCAAAAGACTGGTTATAGTGTTTTAGCAATTGAGAAAAACTGTAATTACTTACCCTCATGTAGTTCCAAACAAGAAAGGCCTTCATTAATCATCAAAACACAAACCTATAAGATAAATATTTTTGGGATGCTTCGAGAGCTTTCTGACCCTGCATAGACAGCAATGCAACTGAAATGTTCCCAGGGCCAGAAATGTAGTAAGGACATTATTAAACTAGTTAATGTGACATCAGTGAGTCATTTGTATTTTTGCTCAAAGAAAACTAAAATGACGACCATATTCAAAAATGTCTTCTCTTCCATGTTAGTCTGATGTCCTTACTAACTTTCTAGGCCTGGGAACATTTGCATTGTTGTCTATGCAGGGTCAGAAAGCTCTCGAATTAATCCAAAATTATCTTAATTTGTGTTCTGATGATGAACAAAGGTCTTGCAGGTTTGGAACGACATGAGGGTAAGTAATTAATGACAGGATTTTGTTATTCTGAGTAAACCTTTTCCTTTAATAACTGGTAATGTGCTACAGCAAATTTGTTCTTAAATAAAAAAAAGTGACTCAATCACATTTCCCATGGCATGAAGTTGATAAAACCTGAAAGTACACCAAAAGGCACTGCTAAGTAGACCTAACAACTTGAGTCATATTTGATGACATGAGATTGGCAATGAACTGGATTGGTGTCATTGTCTGTAAGGAGGGCCACAGCAACATCTTCAAACTCATCAGACTTGTCCTAAATAAAAAAAACGTGAAAAAAGAGAGATACAAATCACAAAAAAATCCAGTGTCCAAAATGGTATTGATCAATTTAAGATGTTTTTATTAAACTCTCAATGATTTTTTTATATATATATTTACAATAGTTTTTGTCAATTAATTTTAAAAAGACAGCTAAACTAAGCTAAAGTTTACACAACAATTTAAATTCAATCATTATTTACGTTTATTCCATAGTCTTTCTTTCTGATACCACAAAATGGGGGGGGGAATTTGTGAAAAAAAAAAAAAAAAAACATTTTAAATTTTTTGTGTAATTGACTGATTTTTGTATTTTGGGTGAGTGGTCTGAACAAAAACACAGATATAGTAACAGATGCAATCAAACATTTATACACTGAATGAACAACAGTATGAGCAAAAACACTTTTGTATTTTGATTACATACATAGAGTGGTACTCACAAGGAGACTCACCTGAAGGTTCTCAAAAAGCCAATCACACAGGATGGACAGTGGAATGGCCGGGTGTGTAATTCCTATTAAAAAAAAAAGTGTATAAGATTGACTGTGATGTTACCAGAACAAACGTGATTTTAAATATTCTACTCAGACATATACACAAATAACATGTTTAATCTAAAAATAGCTAAATCAAAATAGCAAAAACAAACACAAAGTGGACTATTTATAAGGTTAACAATTTTGATTCATTCAAAAACGAAACAAGAAATTTCTTTCAAATCGCTCATTCAATTCAATAACAAAACACCTCTGTGCTGTGCAGAGAACAAAAAAACTGCTTTGACTGGTCTTTTTTAACTATTTTCGTTGGCGAAATAAGAGCAGAAACAGATTATTCACAACACTGTTGTTAATACTTTACTTACTGAGTAAATTATCTGTAAATGTTCGTTCTGGAAGTGAACTTCTCCTTTAAGTTGCTATTTTAAACAACTAAACAATAACTTAAACTATAACAACTAACATTAGTATGAACTGAAGTTTAACATTGATTTACCTCAGTTTTTGCCTGTTTCATCGAAGGGTGCGCAAACATATGAAGCAGAAAAGTAGTGTAGAAATTAACTCAAATTTAATGTTGATTCGGATATAGAATCGAATCTAAACTTCAGAGAAATCAATTTAGAATTAATAGTTTATATTTCCTGACCGGTCGTCCACCGAATCGGTCAAATCAATACACTTTATCAATTCCAAAGTCTATTCACGCTCATTGGCAGGAGCTTAAATAAACTTAAATATTAATTTGGGAAACTAAAGCCAGGTAGCTTGATCTAGGCAAAATAGTACTTTGTGAACACAAAAGGCAAGACAATTCTCTCAATGAAAACAATGATTTATTGAAAACTACACTAGGATTACAAAACTAAAACTACTCAAAACACGAACACATACACACACATTCACACGCACACTCATACAGTTTCAGAGATGGGATTTTATGAATTTTGAGAAAACCCAAGACTTGTTATATTACTGTTACTAGCTTCTCAAATCGCAACCTCAGAAAATCATCAAGCAGAGATCTAACTTAAACAAAACGCACCAGATTTCAACAAGAAATGGGAGACCTTGTTTACTTGCTCTTGGCCGGAATGGGGATTCCGTCCGGGCTGGAGGCTCGTCTCAGCGGATGCCCTGGTTGGTTGCGTGCTAGTCGGTCTTTTGGATGACGTCTTCGGGAATTCCTCAGGAGCTTAGAGTTGGGCAACGTGAGTTGCTCTCAGAGTTCGATTGGCGCTTGGGTTGCAAGGCGCGTAGGCTCTGAAGATTCAAACCGGGATGCGGAAGTCTTTTGCAGTCTCTTGTGAGTTCTGGAGGGCAAGAATGCCTTGTAGTTGGAACGAGCAGGCGATCTTCGGCAGAGAAAGTTTAGAGTCTTTCAGGATGTTTCCAGGGCTCTTCTCGCTCCGTTCGGTCAGTTCAAGTCAGCACTTCAAGCACAATTCAAGCCCGCGCTTCAAGCACAATTCAAGCCAAATTTCTGGTTCGGGTCAGTAAGTTTTAAAGGGTCTTCCTAAGTACCACCCCGAGGGCTGCGAACCAATGGGGTGGCCACGGGGCGGGGTCCCGCACCCATGCCGCTCCTCCTGGCATGTAATTTTATTTGGGATATAGATTTCTCTGCGATTTAGTTATTAACTTCTGTTAACTAGCGAAATGCATACAATACACACAAAATGAAATTCTCATTCACTCAGACAACCTGCAGTCGTTATGATCTTTCGAAAGAGACTAAATACAGAACTATAAGGTTACACATGGGATACACGCTAAATAACTTGATTAATTAAGGCACAAGGTATAGTAAAGTACATGAATACACGGCACCCATTGACATACAGAAAGGAGGGTGTCCTATCCTTTTGCATAGTAAGTTCGAGTGATCGAAATAGCGTTCTTGGTATCTTTTTTTTTTCTCCTGTATCATATTTGTCCGCACATTCTTTGCGCGGTGGGGTATTTCTGGGTTTTGAGTGGAAAAACCCCACGCTGCTTGAGCGGAGGTCAGTAAGAGTTCTGCGGGCCAGAACGGGCAATCTGGAATTGATCAATGTTCTTTGTTTATTCGTGACTCAGTTTATGATGGTCTCGGCCAAAGTGCGCGAGACAACTGGCTCTTCGTGGAATGTCGAGGGGGGAAGACGATCTTTGGGGAATTGTCCTTTTCCGGGAGTTTCACCAGGATCAAAAGATTGTAGTCATGAATTAGCGATTAGCTAGTTTACGCCGAACACAAATCACCGTTGTCTCCCTAATGGGATTAAGTTTATGGCCGCTCTGTTCCCTGCGGCGTAGCAAACGGACCATCGGGTAGACATCGTGACGCCAGTGTTTTCGCGCCGTTTCGGCAAATGGTTCAGACAAAAGAATCTTGATCTTCACATGGAGTATGGAGATTTGTTCATTACTTATGGTTTTGCGTAACTAAAATCCTACAATAGAAAAGCTATGTTACAAACATATGAAGCAGAAAAGTATTAAATGTTCTAGAATACAACACATTACAGCTATAAGAACTGAAATTCAACATTAAATGTGTAAAAACTAGGAAATCAAGCAAATTTTGCTTACCTTTTCCTCAGCTTACAGTGGACGTTGACCGTTATGGTTTGAATGATGCGCAGAGCTCCGACTTGTCCCATCAGAAATTTAAAATATAAATAAGCGTTATAAATATGATTTTGACTAAAAAAATTACAATTTCACCGTGTCTACACCGGACACGACAGTTTCCGCGCCGCATCGCAACAGCTAAAGGGACTGTTCACATATAGTGTCTTTTGCGCGGCGCGCACAAGTTCGTTATTTCAAATGTAGATGCGCACTATGCACGCTCATACTGAACCGCAGGTCATGTGACATGAACCAACCAATCAGCTTCATCCTTTCCCTTAATAACATTGAAAGCACTGCCAAGTTGTAGAAACAGCTTATCATAGCTGTACAGGAATAACCAGTGATTTTTAATGCTGGAAATCCATTTATCCTTTGCTGAATCTTCATTGAATCCATGAAATGCGCAGGTCATGGTTGCTTAGTATTAGTTATAATAATAATAATAATAATAATATATATATATATATATATATATATATATATATATATATATATATATATATAATGATATACCTAACTGATGATCAATAAATTATAGGTACAAGCTAATAACAAAGTGTATCGTCTTAACAATAACACACACGATATTCAGAGCATGGTTCGCCAATGGCGTTCCCCATAGCGCTTGATGCAGCTGAGTTCCCGGAAGGGAACTAATCTTAGCACTGCACAGAAGCTGCATGAAGTGACATTTAGATGTGGTATTTATAAATTTAGACTTTTATAATTGCATAAATAATGTTATGAGATTAATGTTTTAAATGCTAAACTCAGAATATAGAAATATGTTGAAAAATAATGTAATATGATAGGAAACTTCAGTCAATCAAACGATTCTTTCAAAACGGCTAAATCCTTCAGGAGCTAATCAATGACTGTTTTTATGAATGGCTTAGTGTATCAGTTATTCACCCAAACCAACGCGGATTCATATTCGAACACAGAAATGAAACTCTTGCTTGTGTTATATTGCTGAACTGTCAGAAGCATTTTTGCTCACATATCTTGAAATTTCCAAGTTAGTAGCTTGTATATTAAAACATTTATTTATAAATGTAAAAAAAATACATATATGATTGATAAGAACCAAGTGCAAAGCCGCTATGTTAATGAATGGAATTGCATTCATTATGGCAAAGATGCTTTCAGAAACGAATTATTACACCTGTTCTAAAAGTGGGCAAATGAAGAAAAATACGAAAATACTTTCTTGTAAATTTTTTTGATGTTGATTAATTGATTCTTGAGCTGCTATTCAGACCCTCTCTTCTGATAAACTGCAGCATGAACAACGACGTGCAAGTGCAACTTCTAATTTCAAACTGGACTAAAGTGTCGGGAAACACTGAATACCATATAAAGTGTATACACAGCCTGTACTGCACAAAGCACAGAAGAAAGACATTTTGGCAATCAACTTGCAATGTTTCTTCTGGCATGCATGTTCAAATGAACGTTTTAAACAGTGTTCCTGCCATGCATACAACATATCATACGGTACTAATGATGGATGATACTACAGTTTCAAAAATTTAATGGAAGCTTTAGTATCACGATACTACCGTAGTACCGGTATATCGTGCAACCCTACTGTATGCCAAATCTTCTGACACTACATGAATTTCGTTGGAGGTAAAATTTGATCACAACGGCCATTAATCGGCTGTTGGTGAACATGTCAAACTAACGATCAAAGACTACAGATTTTAGCCTAGGATAATAGGAATGTATTAGGATTTTCAAAACTTGTCTCAGAAGGCCAAATCGTGGCCAAAATCACACAGTGTGCACCCAGCTTTAGGGAGAAACCAATTCCCAAGTGTAATCTTGTGAAATGATTAAATAAAAAATTGGATATTGTTGTTTAAAGTGGTTGAGAAAATCATAAGAACGCATCATCTTTTGTGCAAAGAACCCAAGTCACAGCATTTTGCAGTTATGACTCAGTCCAATAAAGTGATGATTATTTGGATTAGAGGCTTACTAAATTTTATTTACATAGCTAAAAATGGATAAAATGCATGTTTTTTTTCTGTTTTTGAAAGAAGTTTCACCAATGGAGCATTTATTTGATCTAATTGATTTGGTGCTCTAGAAACATTTCTCATTATTAATGATGAAAGCAATTGTGCTACATAATCTTTTACCATTTTTGACATTTGTTGAATGAAAGTTTCAAATTAACATTTTCTTTTTCTTGCTTTCTTGCTCACATCCAGCTTAAGAAGCGGAAGGCTCCAGCACCTCCACCCACACCGTCTCCCGAACCAGTTATTTCCACTTCTGTGCCTACTGCATCTGTGCAGGCCCACTGCGTCCCGGTGCCAGTTGAAAGGACCCTGCTGCCAGCTCCCAGAGCCTCAACTCCAGCCGATGATTCTGATCTGAGCCATAGTATTGAGGATTCAGAGCCAGCCAGGTCCATCTGTAGTAGCTCCAGTAGTGATGTAGCTGCAGGATCCAGCAGCAGTAGTCTAGCTGAAGAACCTGTAACGCATCAGGCTCATGTGATAGCTGCGTACACCACTTATACACCAGAACCAGAACCAGAACCTGAAGCTGAATCTAAACCTGAACCTAAATCTGAATACAAGGAAGAAGCAGCTCCTCAGACTCCGCCAGAAGAAGAACCAGGTCCAAGTTCAGAGGATAAAATGGCAGAAGACCCAGAGCTAGAGATGGAGCTAAAAATGGAAGAGATGGAGAATAACCGTAATAGTGGAATAGGTAATGTAACTATTTCTTTTTGTAGCAAAATCTATACAATAATGATACAATTTGTTGTTATAAAATGCAGTGCAGTAAGCATAAACTAGCCACAGTATTAGTTATTGCAGCTCTTTAGGATGCTCTGATGTGCTGATTTGATGCCATTTTAACAATGAATTGGTTAAATTGGCGCCAGAAGCTGTATGTCTAAAAGCTGAGTTTTACATCAACCCACTATCTCTTTCGCTCACTCTGCCTCACTAAATCAGTTTAATATTGATTCCGAAGAGTGAGAGGAGAGATGACAGGTAAACAAGACTGGTATATCAAGTTTTTTATTTTCAGTTCCAAGCCAACTTTATAACGCATCACTGATTTCTGAGAGCATAACATACTACCCCTCGGCTAAAATGGTAATGCACATTGAACAGTTTCCAATGTACAAATAAAGCTCAAAGTGTGCTTTGGTTTTTATGCGTACACTAGGGTGAAAGTACAGCATGTGTGCTGTACATGTTGGCATCAGTGTATTGCTCACGTACTGGATGTGGCAGCCCAGATATTTCTAACCTTGTGTACTCTGCTCACTCACGTTCGCATTGAAGTCACTTTTGTTTTAATAGTGCTTTTATAGAGATTCTTTTAAAGCAGCAACACTGTATTAAATTTTTTGGCACTAATAAGGTGTTCCACAAGTTGGCTCGGGCCATGGTTTCGCAGTTAAAAAAACTGTTGGAAGAAATGGAACAACAACAACAATCGAATTGAGACCACAACAACAATAGATGGCTGCGCTGACAAGCATTTGTGTGAGGGGTTAAGATATACTCATGCGCTAAGTATGTAAAAGCTCATCAAAAATTATTTTTTCCATAGAAAATAAACTAGAATATTCAGATTATATTATAATGAATATAACCAGGGATATTATATTTAACTTAAGCCTGAACTATAAATTAAATAAAAAAAATGTAAAATGTATTTGATGACATAGATGACATTTCTCATTTGTATTTTACCATAATAAAAACTATATTATATAAGAAAATAATAAAAATTACAACAACAAAAATGACTAAAACTTCAACTTTAAAATGAAAATTCCCCAAAATACCAATCAAAAACTATGATGGTATCTCAGTGATACTAAAATTACACTGTCTTGAACAGGCAGTGACATGACCATCCCTCTTCAGTTTATCACTTACCGTTAAAATAATATCTCTTTCCAGAACAGAGAGAGGTTTTACACAAAGTATTATGGCTATTTGGGGAAAAAAGAAACATTTTCCTGAAACATCACTTTTGTAAAGTAATTGACTCCATCCTTAATTAGGAAGAGGCTTAATCAAAGATGACAGCAGGTGCGGACACGCCAGTCTTTCATGTGCCAGGAAAGACGTGTCTGCACAAACAGCATCATTTCAATACTCTGTCAACTCTAGAACTTTTAATTTAATAAGATTTGAAACCCAAAGCTTTGATGTACACTGCTGCTTTTTAGATAGGGGTGAACTACAGTGAGCAGAGCTTTTCAGTGTAGAACAGTAAACAGATGGCTCTGTCTCTGCATGCTGGGGGAAAACAAAACTGAACAAAACAGTCACTTTTAACATTAAAGAACTGTGCTTTTGGAAAACGCTTACCAAGCATTGATCGCATTCTTTGATACAAGTCTACAAAATTTCAGTGTAAAAGCTAAAAGGAGAATAGAGCGGGTGTGAGACACCATTTATTGATCCCTCTGTGCTCACTGTCTCCTCAGACGCCGATTATGGGAATAAGAGTTAGCTGCACCTGTGAGAGAGACCTGGTGATGGGAAAGCTAATATAAATATAGAAATGGCATAAGTCCAGAAAATGATACAGGTCAAACTCTCTAATACACTGCAAAAAATGCTTTTCTTACTTAACTCACTTAATTTTGACTTGTTTTTACTGAAAACAAGAAAATAATTTTTACTTGTCTAGAAAATCCTTCTTGATTTAAGAATTTTGGCTGGAAACAAGACAAAACATCTAAGTAAGAAAAGCATTTTTTGCAGTGTAGATCTATATGTAGTACATACTGTATCTGTTAGCTGAGGTTTGACATGAGCTTTTCACAGCTCACAGGTTTTCACAGTCCTAGGTTACCTTGTTGCCATGTTCAGGGTTCGTACGGGTGCTTGAATTCCTTGAAAATGCTTGAATTTTAATGTAGAGTTTTCAAGGTTTGAAAAATGCTTGGATTTTGGATGAAGTGCTTGAAAGTGCTTGAATATGCAGTTGCATCGGTTTCATATTAATTCGCTTTCATACTAAATAGTTATTTTTTGTTATGCTTATATAATATGTAAAAGAAAGAAAAGAAAAAAACAGCTCCGCTCGAGTGTGCACGTGAGGCTGTAGTGTGATCCGCCGGTCTTTCTTGATGCGCGCCCTCTGATGGAACAGAGCCGTAGATAAAACATGCCAGTTATCAGGAGGTTGTTGCATCAGTCCTCGATGGCTTGAAAACGACAAATAAGAATTATGTTTAAAACGAGAATTTGGGGATCGCAAAATTGCCAGCCCGATGTCCCGGGGCTATTGTGTTTTTCAGTCGGGCTACCAAAATGTTTCACCGTGTTCATCTTAAAGTAGAGGGCTCGTGCGGGTCCTTACAAACTCATCAATTTAGCTGTATCAAAGTTAAGGCCATAAAAAGTTTTAAATGTATTAAATAGTATAAGAAAAGGCTTAATTATAAGTTTAAGAGTTAGGGACGGATATACTAGAATCGCGATAGGGCTGGATAAAACTTCAAAAGGCAATGATGTCATTGAATAAACATACACGCTGCACATTTCAAAGTCAAAGCGCGGCACTGATGTCTTTATATGAATGTATCTGAAGGGAACCGACTGTCCTCAGAAACGTGTCATTGGCATTTTTGTTTCATGCCTGATAAAACAGCGTCAATGCTGCTTGGTATCAGTCTATGCTTGGTATACAGCCGTTACTAAGGAAACCGTAATATTTCAGCGCAGGGAATGAATTTGCGAATATTCAGCTGTTTAGTAAGATTATTACAAATATTGACCCAAGTTTTTATGCAGCAAACACATAAGAGTTGTAAATGTAAAAGAAGTTATGTGCTTTCTAAAAATCTAAACAATTAAGACAGCAATATTTATGTTTTAAATAAATTATACCATTTTAAAAATATAAAGGCTGAAATGCCATTGTATAATATGTTTTGTTTTTGTGAAAATCTAAATTATAAATCATGTCATTTTATGGCTTAATATGTTACTGTACATTGTTCAACCCCACTACGGTGTTCATTTTACTTGTGCAGCTCTTAAAAAGGGTCATAAATTGCCTTAAATTGATATTATAAAATTCTGCAGATACACTGTAAATAGTGAAAAAATACCTTGATATTTGTGAATAGAAAATCAGATAGGAGTCTAAATCAAAAATATTTTCAATGTTTAAAGAATGGTCTTTTTTCATTTGGGCCAGTTAAATTTTATTATTAATTTTATAGTGTCTTTTTGACTACCTTTTAGTACTTTTAGGCTGAAATGTGAAATGTATTTGTGAAAATCCTTCAAGTTTTAGAAAGTTTTCAAGTTTTAGAATTTTAGTTTATCATATTTTTTTTTTACAGTCATTTTATACCAGTCATTAATGTTACCATAGACATTGCCCTACTACACTCATACAGTATTACTTTTATTTGTGCAGGTCTTAAAAAGCCTTTAGATTTTATTTTTTAAAATACTACAGATACTCAGTAAATTATATAAATTATATATTTAAAATTATATAATTTGTATACTGAATGTTGACTATTTATATGGGGCAATGTTATATGCAATCTAGACAGTTGTTTTTTTAATAGCACAATAACATATGATTTAAAATTAAGAACTCATGTATGTGAATATGTAATTTACCACAGTGCTGGAAAATCTTGAAAATGCACCTTGAAAGTGCTTGAAAAGTGCTGGAATTTTACTTTGGAAATGGTGTAAGAACCCTGCATGTTTCATGCTGCTCATACTGTACCCTTGGATAGTAAGAATATTGGGTGGTCACTTTCAAATAGATATAGACCCATGCTGATTTTGTATGTTTGCCCACTGACAAAGAAATGATCAGTCTATAATTTTAATGGTAGGTTTAATTTAACAGTGAGAGACATAGGGCTGGGCGATTAATCGAAAAGTAATCGAAATCGACATTCAGAACCTATAATCGATCAAATTTTTCCAGGTCAATTATTTCAATTACTTTCCCTACTGTGTGTGGAGTCACGTAACCCAGGTCCATTAGGCTACGTTATTCCGCCGACGTGTCGATGGAGAGCTTAAGCAGTATTTATACAGTAAAAAGTATTTACAGGATATACAAGAGTAATTTTATTTAGAAAAGATACTGCTTATTTTCTACTTTTAATATGTATTATGATTTTATAAATAATGTATTTTGTTTCCAAAAGTGCAAGTTATTTATTTTCACTAATTTAAGAAAAATGTGACTTTTCGTTTTAAGCAATGTGTGCTTTAATTTCAGTTGTTCAACACTGATGTTCAATGAATAATCATAGATAGTAGATAGTGTGTGCACCCTTCATTCAAAAATCTCTCACTTGTAATATGTGAGCATATTTACTGTACAAAACTTGTCAGTGAACTATGAGGGCAAAAAAAAGAAATATTATTTAAATATAATTAAATATAATTTTATTAATGAATAAAATAATCGTTCATTAATCGTAATTGGGTTAAAATGTTCAATTAATAGAGATTTTGATTTTAGGCCAAATCGCCCAGCCCTAGAGAGACAGAATAACAACAAAAAAATCCAGAAAAACGCATTTCAAAAAAGTTATAAATTGATTTGCATTTTAATGAGTGAAATAAGTATTCGATCCCCTATCAATCAGCAAGATTTCTGGCTCCCAGGTGTCTTTTATACAGGTAACAAATTGATATTAGAAGCACTCCCTTTAAGAGAGTGCTCCAAATATCAGTTTGTTACCTGTATAAAAGACACCTGTCCACAGAAGCAATCAGTCAATCAGATTCCAAACTCTCCACCATGGTCAAGACCAAAGAGCTGTCCAAGGATGTCAGGGACAAGATTGTAGACCTACACAAGGCTGGAATGGGCTACAAGACCATTGCCAAGCAGTTTGGTGAAAAGGTGACAACAGTGGGGCGATTATTCGCAAAAAAAAAAAAAAAAAAAAAAAACCACAAAATAACTGTCAATCTCCTTAAGTCTGGGGCTCCATGCAAGATCTCACCTTGTGGACTTTCAATCATGAGAACGGTGAGGAATCAGCCCAGAACTACATGGGAGGATCTTGTCAACAATCTCAAGGCAGCTGGAACCATAGTCACCAAGAAAACAATTTGTAACACACTATGCCGTGAAGGACTGAAATCCTGCAATGCCCGCAGGGTTCGCCTTGCACATGTACAGGCTCAATGAACATCTGAATGATTCAGAGAAGAACTGAGTGAAAATTTTGTGGTCAGATGAGACCAAAATCGAGCTCTTTGGCATCAACTCAATTCTGCCTATGACCCCAAGAACACCTTCCCCAAACATGGAGGTGGAAACATTGTGCTTCGGGGGTGTTTTTCTGCTAAGGGGCAGGACAACTGCACCGTATCAAAGGGACCATGGACAGGGCCATGTACCGTCAAATCTTGGGTGAGAAACTTCTTCCCTCATTGAAAATGGGTCATGGATGGCTATTCCAGCATGACAGTGACCCAAAACACAACGGCCAAGGCAACAAAGGATTGGCTCAAGAAGAAGCACATTAAGGTCCTGGAGTGGCCTAGCCAGTCTCCAGACCTTAATCCCATATAAATTCTGTGGAGGGAACTGAAGGTTTGAGTTGCCAAACGTCAGCCTCAAAACCTTAATGACTTGAGAGAATCTGCAAAGAGGAGTGCGACAAAATCCCTCCTGAGATATGTGCAAACCTGGTGGGAAAATACAAGAAACGTCTGACCTCTGTGATTGCCAAAAAGGGTTTTGCCACCAATAATTATTTCTTGGTGGAATTAATAAAATGCGAATCAATTTACAACTTTTTTAAAACACATTTTTCTGGGTTGTTTTGTTATTATTCTGTCTCTCACTGTTAAAATAAACCTACCATTAAAATTATATACTCATCATTTCTTTGTCAGTGAGCAAACATACAAAATCAGCAGGGGATCAAATAATTATTTTCATTTACATTATAGAAAGCCTTCAGATACTGAAAATTGACACTATTTTCTCATGCTTGACAAATGCTTTCATTTTTTTATCATTTGCTGACAGCAGGAAAATGTGTATATATACAGTCAAAGCAAAAATGATTGACACCAATTTTTTTTTTTTATATTTAGGATAGCAAAATGAAGCAAACTGTGACATATTATACCCAAAAATTCTTCACACAGTGAACTACCAGTAAAACTGATACAAATTTGGGACCAAAAATTATTCAGACACTTTGACCTGACCATGTTTTGCTCAAGTGTTTTTTTTCTTTATTTGCTTGGTAATTGGTCAACAAAGTATTGATAGTTGTGTGAATGTTGTCATAACAGTTTGAATTTTTGGCTGATTGTAATCCATTACATACCTTTCTATCAAAGTTATCTGACAATTATCAAGATGAATTTGTTCTGACACAGTTTAATTCCTGTTAAGTTCCTGTCATGTTTTATTACCATTTTCTAAAGTATAGCAAATAAATGGTGATAATGTGAGAAATATTGAAGGTGTCTGAATACATTTTGGTTTGACTATATTTTTTATAATATGGTATTTATCCTGCTTTGACTTTATCGTAGACTTATTGTCCGTCACAACACATACTCGGCTGTAACTAAATGGTGCTTTTCTTCTGTTAGCTGCTGAACTGGCATTGCTGAGGGTGATATATTACTTATTGAACTGAATGCTCTCAAAATCCCCCACATGTATTATTTCTCTTTAAACTCCAGCTAGCTTAAGATAACCTCCACAGGAGTGGGACAGTATAATGAGTAAACTTTTAGATGCCACACCAGTATTGATTTAACACCACTCATGTTGTTCCTGCTTCTCAGTTTATTCCAGTACATCCAGATGACTTATAATCTGACTACCTCAGTATCTGGAGTTGTACTTTGTCTATAGCATTGATAATACATACAGTGCATTACAAAACCCTGCCCTGATATCTGAACATTTTGTTTCTAAAAAGCTGAAGTTAAAGAAGAAGTTAACTTCCAGAATGAAAATTCCCGAATAATTTACTCACTCCCATGTCATCCAAGATGCTTATGTCTTTCTTTCTTCAGTCGGAAAGAAATTAAGGTTTTTGAAGAAAACATTCCAAGATTTTTTTCAATATTGTGGACTTCAATAGGAGTCAAAGGGTTGAAGGTCCAAATTGCAGTTTTAATGCAGCTTCAAAGGACTCCACACAATCCTAGTCAAGCAATGAGCTAGCTGAACGATCTGTCATTTTGTAAGAAAATACAAATTTATATACTTTTTTTTTTTACCACAAATGTCTTGAATGACCTCATGCACGTGTGACAAACAACGTGTGATTACAAAGCAAATGTTGCAGAAAAGCCACAGATTCTTGGATAACGGTCAAGGCTTTGTCTGGGCCATTTTTGGACATTCACCTTTGTGTTCCTTGGTCACTCCAGTGATAATTTAATCTTGTGTTTAGGATCATAGTCCTAGCAATGAACTTTCTAGAAAGTCATTCTTTTATTTACCAACACGTCCACCCACTGATGACGAAGGCGAAGCTACAACATGATGTGGTCACTATTGAGTATGGAGTGTTTCAATACTTGAGCAAACAGCATATGTCAGGGTTCGGGTAAATGGAAGAGGCGAGGACTCGATGCAGAGTATGGGCTTTATTGGAAAATAAAATAAACAAAACAACCAAAACTACCCCGAGGGGGAAAAACAGGACAAGGCTTGGCAGGAACAAGGTAGGGCAGGACACATCCAGGGAAAATTCGTTGACAAACTGGCACAGGACTGCAAACACAAGGACAATAAGTAGGGAGCAAATGAGGCAGGCAACGAGGGAAACACAGGTGGGGCAAATTAACCAATAATCAGGAAACAAGATGGGTGGGGTCAAGACAATAGACATGAGAGCACATGGCACAAGAAACCAATCAAGACAAAACCATGTGCTCACACAAAACAAAAACACAAGCACATGGCCAGTAATACAAAAATCACAAGCCATGTGCTTGAACAAAACACGAACACACAGCTAATGAGAAAACTCAAAAGCTGCGTGTTCACACAAAACATGACAAGAGAGCACGCAGCTGAAAACAAGCCGCGTGCAACACCACAAGACAAGAAAATACAAAAGACAAATCCACATGACAGGAGAGCGTACGGCCCGAGCAAACTCAAGACCGCACGCTCCCGCAACACGACAGAACATGGACTGTGAGTGTCCGAACCCCGACACGATACGAAACTCAACAAGACATGAGTACCGGGATCCGAACACCACACTCCAACAAGAAACAAGGCACGCAGAAAACATGAAAACAACACATGGTGGGAGTGTCAGGGCTCTGTCACAAAACCACAAGAAAACTAGACCGAAGTGACAGAACCCTGACAGCATATTTCAGTTTTTACTTTTCTTAAGAATACTTAGACAAACTTTACTGAAGAACTTCAGGAAATGTCCTATGAATATTGTAAAACCAGTACTGGAAAGAGGTCCTAGCTTAATATCTTTGTTTTCAGCCCAAAACGAACCCACAGTTTATTTATTCATTGATGTGTTTGGAAATTAGCCCAGTATTATAATAAGGTGGGTTACTCAAGCTTGTGCAAAAACATTCAGGGAGTTTTTTCCTTGGCTGGAGCTGAATGTTCTTGGACTGAAAAATTCTGTATCATAGAAACAGACTGATTAAAAATAAGAGTGTTCCACTGCTAAAGAGCCACATATAGAAAGATTCCTTCCTGTAACCAGTTATACTCGCTGTATTATTAGCATACACAGGTGTTAACCATCAATTGCTAGAAAAACCAAGAGGAAGCCCATTGCAAGAGGTGTCCCAGGTCACCAACTCTTCCCCTTCTATTAAGGAGGACTACCAAGATACCTAATATAATCACGTACAGATGTCCCCTCAGTGTAGGTCTCATAATTTTCAAACTCTCCTTTAAAGGATTAGTTCACTTCCAGAACAAAAACAGATCATTTACTCACCACTTTGTCATGCAAGATGTTCATGTCTTTCTTTCTTTTTTTTAAGACGGAAAAAGTTCACACAGACTAGACAAGCGTTTGACGTTAAAAAGTTTATAAATTGTCAGTATGTTTAGAAAATGACCGATCGTTCTGCTAGATAAGACTCTTATTCCTTGGCTGGGATAGTTTAGAGCCCTTTAAAGCTGCATTTATACTGCTTTTTGGAAGTTCAAACTCGGGGGCACTATTGAAGTCCATTATATGGAGAGAAATCCTAAAATGTTTTCCTCAAGAAACATAATTTTTTTATTGACTGAAGAAAGAAAGACATTAACATCTTGGATGACAAGTGGGTGAGTAAATTATCTGTAAATGTTTGTTCTGGAAGTGAATTACTCCTTTAAAGCTTTTTTTTTTTAAGTTCTTCTCCTTCTCCAGATCTGCTGTCTGAATGTTGACTCTTTTTTCGATTTAGATGGGTTCCTTCTCAATCTGTGTTTGTGGTTAAAGATGTCTCTCTTTGTCTGTCCTCAGATGTCCTCAACTGTGTGTGTCTGCACATAGGAATTCTGCAAAGACTGATTTGTTACTCATTTCCCATAAGTTTATGGTTTACACTGTCCTAGCTATGACAGGTTCAGAAGGAAGGCCTTATTCCTGTTTGCACAGCCTCTCTTTGATGAGATTGATGTCACGGCAAACCACTTCATCCAGCTTGTGTTGTAAGAAGTCATATTAAAAAGGTTGAACTTCTGTTTTGATACAAATTAGTCATTCTCTGGATAGGTTTTACAAATATTTGGCATAGCTAAATCGTTTGGCATGCTTTTCTGTACAGTTCTGCTGACAAACTGGCAGTTGATGGGCTTTCTGTGGCCAACACTTGGTGTTACGTTCACTTCAGTACGTTCTAAAGCAAAAATGCGTACCTGTGTTTACACAGAAGTCTCAGAAGTCAGAAAAAAACACTGGTTGCACAAGAAAGACCCCTCATTAGAACAAGCAAGTAGCAAGATTTAGGTATGTTTAATGTACACAGGGACATCTTAGGATCTATATCCATCCATCCATCCATCCATCATTTTTCTCTGCTTGCTGAATGCAAATGTGGATAAACTGATACTTCTGGATCTAAAATTTAAATAACACACTAGTTAAAATTATAATCAAGTGCTTTACATGTGCTTTAGTATGTTAGTCAGCACATCAAAGTGTACTTTAGAACACAACACAAGATTGTTAAAACAGTTTAAAATGTACTTTAACTTTTAATTTGACAGTATTACAGAGCACACTTTTTAAAATGCTGCATCTGTTGATGGTGGTTTAGTAATAACTGTCAGACAATAATATAGCTCACCAAATAGGTTCCTGTTTCATAGCTGTAAGTGGTTACTGCTGTCATCATTACAATTTTTGGAGAAACTGATTCACATTTAAATTCGTTTGTAACTCCTAAAACTTGTATGTGTGCTACGTGTGTACTGTTTTTTTCCTTGTGTATGTATCTGTGTGTACGTATGGGGGTGGATTGTGCACACACATTTGACTCAGTTACTTCAATATTAATGCACTTGATGACTGTAAACAGTCTATAGATAGCCAATGAACTATATTATTTATAATTTTATAAAAGTTATACACCAGTCATGGTTTGGTGTTATGATTTTACAAAAATTCCACAATAAATATTACATTATAATCAAGCAATATTTTTGCTATTCCTTCTCTCTTCTTCTTCTGCAGTCTATTGCTGTGCACCTGTCTCCCTGCGCTCTGGACGCCGGTGAACTGACGTCCATCCTTTCTCCACCTTTTCCTCCTTTTATTCACCTTCCTCTGCCTTGATGCTTCTGTCTTCCAAACTGTTCTTGTTGCTCCCCTTATGCTTAGTTTTCTTAAAGCTTAAAGCAAACCAAGACATAAAGCTCAAGAATTTTATATCTATGTAAATATATGCCTTTTTCTATTGCATTTGATTAGCTTGAGAAGTCAGATGAAGGAATGGAACCGTACAGCATGGTCAGAGTTTTGTAGGCATCAGTCCTGGAGCGCTGCTCTTTATTAACATTTGTTTAAGGAGCATAAAAAAATGATGTTCGGAAATGGTTTGAAGGATGTTAAAGCATGTGATGTAATGTTCACAAGTCAGTGACAGTTTTCAAACCTCATGCGCACAGGTTTTGCTTTACACTGTTGCATGCTGGTTTCTCCAGAAGGGAAAAGTATGTTCTGTTTTGTTTAAAACAACATTACATATACCAGCATGTTTGTATTTATGAGTAGGCAAACCACAGGTTTATGAAGGGCAACAAGAACACAATCAAGAAAAAGAATGTCTTTGTTTACACTCAGCTTTGAATTAGCATGAATGAAGTGCTAAATGCTGTTTAATGAATGGATTTGCCCCCAAGTGTAAGTGACAAACCTTTTTTAGGTTTTGTGCATTTTATGTTTGTCTTTAAGGGTCTGTGTGACTTATTCTTATTAAATGATTTGAGATGTCAGCCCTTCTAAGTTTTATTTATTTACTTTCAATTCAGATTATAACTAACATCTCTTGTGATTTCAGCTGTGAGGTGATTACACTTACAGTAGAGGTTGTTATCCTATTTCATACAAGATTAGTCAGGAGGTTTATGGCCTTAGCTCAACAATGATAACATGGTCAGCTGAAGTGATTCCATATACAAAAAAGGAAATATGATTAGGTATGTCTCCAGGGGATATAATAATTGACATACAGGTCAATGACATTGCGCTTTTTGTCCAGCTCTATTATTTATTCAAAATACTGAATTTAGTTATGTCTTTTATCTCCCTATGCTAAAATAGAGGGCTGCATGAGAATGGTTAAAATGAATTAAGATTTTGTGGGCAAGCATAAAATGTCAGGGTTATACAACTGTCCTTCATAATGAAGAATTCCTTTTAAAAGAATAGAATGCTTGAAAAGTAAATTGTTTGGCATACTATTTTATTATTGGTACTTGGGTAAAAACAGTAAAGAGGTTTTGTTAAAATTTTATTACCATCTAAAAACCTTTGTCTCCAAAATCAGAGGTCACCTAGTGCAAACAGCATGCCAAATAAAGCATAAAACAGGAAGTAATATCATAGAGAGAATCCCTGCAGACCCTTGACTGTAGGTGCATTTCCATTAAAGATTTGAGCAAAACATTTGCGATATTTCATAAATGTCGATAAAAAAATATTTTGAAATGACGGCATTTCCATTAACCATTATGCGATTAAAACATTATTTTATCATCACGCTGACCGATGTTAATAGGATTATGTAATCGCAGCCAGCGCACTAGCCATGTGAAGACGTAGACAAGATGTACACAAGTATCTTTAGTAAGTGTGGAGAGCTGCTTCTGGGATGCTTCTGAAACGTGCCGTGGTATAAAGACAAGCATTGACTAGAGTGGCCGTGATTAGCTCCGGCGGCTGTGTCAGAGCCGTAATGTGCTGTAGACATGTGCAGTTTAAATAAGGGGTTATTCAAGCTTTTATGGCAAGGAAATCACCTCATAATTCAGAGCAGCCATGTATGAAGTGTTTCTTGGAGGTTATAATACGTTAAACAATGATCATGTGACTTTTATGTATGCCAAGTGAGATGTAATTGCGAAAAAAAAAAAAAAAAAACTGTTGCCATTGCAGTTTTGCGAAATATTCCTTTATGGTTTTTTTTTTTTTGTTGTTTTTTTTTGCAATATATGGGAGTTTGGGAGAAATTTACATGTTTTCTTTATGCGTTTTCAAGTCGCGATTTCAATTTGTGCAATTTGAAGGGTAACGCAACTTGTTTCAAGGTCAGTACAGTATGTCACAAAAGTGTCACCCCTCACTTTTCAGCAAACATTTTAGTATATCTTCTCAAGGGACAATACTATAGAAATGAAACTTGGATATATTTCAGAGTAGTCAATGTGCAGCTTCTATAGCATTATAGATTTATTGTCAACTGAAAATGACTCATACAGCCTAGTATGACTCAACATTCTTCCTAGTTTCTGGAGGAAAGGCATCATGTTCTGCTTCAAAATGTACAGTACATAATGGAATCCATGTTTCCCTCAATGAACTGCAGCTCCCTAGTACCAGCAGCACTCATGCAGCCCCAGACCATGATGCTACCACCACCATGCTTGACTGTAGGCAAGACACAATTTTCTTGGTACTCCTCACCAGGGCATCACCACACATGCTGGACACCATCTGAGCCAAACAAGTTTATCTTAGTCTTATCAGACCATACCAGGACATGGTTCGAGTAATTCATGCTCTTAGACAGGTTGTCTTCAGCAAACTGTTTGCGGGCTTTCTTGTGAGCCAGCTTCAGATGAGGCTTCCCTCTGGGATGACACCTACTGTATGCAAACTGACTTGTTGCAGTGTGTGGTGTATAGTGTGAGCACTGACAAGCTGACCTTCTACTTCTGCAACCTTTAAAGCAATGCTGACAGCACTCATGCATCTGTTCTTTGAAGCCTGGTTCTGCACCTGACGCACAGAACGAGTGCTCAACTTCTCAACTGTATTGCTATACAAGCTGCACATTGACTACTCTGAAATATATCCAAGTTTCATTTCTATAAAATTGTCCCTTGGGAAGATATACTAAAACTGAAATGTGAGGGGTGTACTAACTTTTGTGACATACTGTACTGACCTTGACACAAGTTGAAAATGCTAATTAATATTAATATGACTTGACTTGATTGGTATATTGATCTATCATAGGTATGAATGAATCACTGCTTGTTAGCTGAATATACAAATGTAATGAGAACTTAACGCTTGTTCTAAATATTGTAGATTTTTAGGAAATGTTCTTAAAGTGTGGTCAGTGTGGGTCCTAACTGCTTGACATTACATAAGTACAGTTTATAATAAGCCACTGCTTACCAGTATGTGCTATTAATTTCTTAGGAATTTTTAATAAAGTGCTACTTATGGCTCCTGTTGCAAGTATGCTTCCAATGTCAGATTGTGGTGGAAATAAACCAAAGATTGAGTTGAGGAACACCACTATTGCGCAATGATTTGTCACCTGGGAAGATCTCCTTGTGTGGTTTGCCACAAAGTAAGGTGGTTTGTTTCTTTTTTGCATGTTGGTCTGTTGATGAGATCTTTGCATGGGTGTGTATGTAATCAAGATGTCAACAATATCAGACTAAGTAGTGTGGCTCTGATTTCAGGAAAATGTCTAATTTTATGGATGTGACACTGTTTGCTCATGACACAAAATGTCATGTGCCACTAATCGATAGTGCGTGTGTGCGTGCATGCACATAAACTCTCTCTGTGGTTGCAGCTGGCATATACATGAGCTCTGCTGGGAAAGGGTTGGGAAACAGCTTGTGAGTCACAATGAATCCAGGAACAGGCCTCTCGTCAATTTAACTACCAAACCTGAACACACACACATTCACTCACAACACACTCGAGTTCATCCCGGGGTTCCTCTGGCAAATCCTCCTTCATCACTTCTGTCTGATGTGAGTAACCTGAAAAAGGCAGATTTATTGTAAAAACAGATGATTATGTGAGAGATTTTAGGGTTTAGAGCATGAGTGAGAAATCAGTGAGCTGAAGTCATGATGGAACAGCAGAAAAAGAGAGCAGTCTGAGGAATAGGCACAAGAATTTGCACAAGCAGTTTCTCAAGAACAAAGTTATGTTTGGCTTTAATCCATGACCCACATTCCATTTGATTTTATTCACCATCTCATTTTTTTCATATACAAGAATCAGAAAATAAGATATCAGAAAAAAAGCAGATATGTGTAGGGCTAAATAGAACAGATAAATTATTTTGGCTTTGTGTTTTGTCTTTCTAAAACTAAGGTGCTAAGTGGTTGTAAGTGGTGTTCCCCAGGAATGGTTTGAGATTGAGTTTTATTTTTCCCTTGGGCTCATATGTGTGGTTTTTACAATCCATTGCGAATGTTACTTGAAGCCATAGCATAATGTGCAACATCAGCTTTGTTTTATGTCAGGCTGTACGATACAAATTGTAGCCATTACTTTGATCCCAATTGTCCCATTGACAGCTTGTAGGAGCATTTCATCAGCTGATGGTAACAATCCTAGAGATCAAAGAGTTTGCCTAATAACAAGAGAAATCTTTCACAAGCTTTAAAATCTATTTCAGGTGGACAAAATTGTATAATGAGACCAAAACTGTGTATGAGTTTGTTTAGAAGTATCATATCAAACACTGGACTGCAGCATGATTGCAGTCATTTTGATAGTAAATAGTGATTGACCGTCTGGAATCTTCTGAGTCTGTAGCTTCAGCTTCTTTTTCCTTTTATCCTTTAACAAAGTGTGTTCCCTTTAACAAAGTGTGTGTACCGGCACGTTGTGCACTAATTATGTTATTTTGGTTCTGGTGAATTGATTAAGCATGTTACGTAATTGACCCAATCTGAAGTACTGACCCATTATAGCAGAGTTCCTCAAATCTGGCCCTGGGTTTAGCTCAAACCATGATCAAACTGAAAAGAAACCTATACATTTCTAGTAACTCTGAATTGATTAGCTTGCTCAGGTGTCTTAAATCTGCAGGGAAGAGCCTCTCCAGGACCAGATTTTTAGGAATTCTGCATTTTATGGCATACATTACATAAAAATTTTATTTCTGTTTTCAGGCTGGCTGCATTCAGCTCATGAGTCTGTGTCAGAGAAGATGGCAGAGCACGAAGTGGAAACGGTGTCTGTTGCCAGCAGTGAGAGTTTTGCAGACCAAGGCTATGCAGCATCAGAGGGCATGGCCGAGGAGTCCGTCCCAGTCTCTCCTTCTGAAAGGATGCAGTCTGTGTCACCCTTGTCTGGTAACCAGTCCAAAGACTCCAGTGACAGCGATGAGGGTTGTGCGACCTGGGGCTCCAGACAAAGGTATGCTCATGTACACGTTTACTCTAGCTATGAACCACCACAACAGTCAGAAGCCTCTGACACAGGCCTGTTGACAATAACCTGACAGTTCGACACAAAAATTTGATCGTATTTCGCAGTTTACTCAGTAGGTGGCATTTTGTCCGTTGTAGCATATTGAGTATGCCACAAGTTATGTGGAATCTGACCTCTGGATCTGGAAATCCGCTAAAACACTTTCTCCCACAACTGAGGGGCTACCATGGTTTGGCCTGCATGGACAACACTATGGTGGTCTCTTACATCAGTTACCAGGGTGGGCTGTGTTTGTGCCCTGTTTCCAGGCAGGTGCAGCAGATCCTGCTTTGAAAAGAAATCAAACTGGTTTCCCTAAGGGCAGTGTACATTCTAGGGCATGAAAACTTGGAAGCAGACATCCTTTCAAGGCAGGTGCTGAGGGAATGACAACCTCACTCACAGATGTTGGAGTCCATATGGCAAAGATCATGAAGTGAAGAATGAGGAGATAGAGGAAGTGAATTTACTTGCCTCTGAGGAGTAAACCTACTGTCTCCTTTGGCTCCATTGGAGCTGGACACCATGGTACAAACATGACAGAAGCTTCGTCTGTATGCCTTTCCTCCGATAGCTCTGATCCCAGGAATTCTAACGAAGGTTTGCCAGGACCGAGCCTACCTATTATTAGTGGCTCCATTCTGGCCAGCCCGAGTCTGCTTCTCGGATCTAGTGTCTTTTCCAGGACGGCACTCCTTGGGAGATTCCTGTCCAGAGAGACTTTCTGTCACAATTGCAGGGGTCAATCTGGAAGCGTGCCGGAGAGCTGGAAGCCCTGATGGGAACCAGCTCATAGATTTCTGACTCTCAACTGAGGTTGTTGAGATGATTCTGAGTTCCAGAGCTCCCTCCACAAGGAAACTGTATGCCTTAAAGGATTAGTTTACTTTCAAAATAAACATTTTCTAATCATTTACTTACCCCTATGTCATCCAAGATGTTCATGTCTGTTTTTCTTTAGTTGAAAAGAAATTAAGGTTTTTGAGGAAAACATTCCAGGATTTGTCTCCATATAGTGGACTTCAATGGTGTCTAACGAACCTGTTGGGTTTGAGGTCCAAATTGCAGTTTTAGTGCAGCTTTAAAGTTTGTAGTTAAAAAGTATATAATTTTTTTTTTTTTTTTTTTTGTAAATAGCCAATCGTTACGCTAGACAAGACCCTTATTCCTCTGGTGGAATAGTGTAGAGCCCTTTAAAGGTGCATTGAAACTGCAGTTTGAACTTTCAGCCCGTTGGGCACCATTGAAGTCCATTATTTGGAAAAAAATCCTGGAATATTTTCCACAAAAATCTTAATTTCTTTTCGACTGAAGACATCGTGGATGACATAAGGGTGAGTAAATTATCAGGAAATTTTTATTCTGGAAGTGAGCTAATTCTTTAAAATGAAAGATCTTTACAGTAAGTCATGATGTAAACAGTAAAGTGCTCCTCCAAAAGTCTCTCTCAGCAGGGTTATCCCTGCTATGCTTAAGGTATACATGGGCACTATTTCTGCTAACCACGTACCTATAGATAGAGCTTCTATGGGGAGGCACCCCCTTTAAGGTGCCAAATGGCTGAGGGCTATCATCTTTGGGTCCTTTCTGTTTTCCTGGAAGGTTTATCAAAAGCTCCACCTGAGCCATTAGAGTCAGCCTCAGAGAAGTTACAAACTACTGAAGTAGCTCTTCTCCTGCTTAGACTGAGCTCCCTGAATGGGGTCTTGGGTGTCTTTTAAGATTGACCAGCCGGTCATCCTGCAATCATTCTTTCCTCTGCATCATGAATCTCCGGAGCAAGAAAGGCTCCACCTTTTATGCTCAGTCTGGGCCCTTAGGATCTACATCCTCTGCTGAACTAGATATTCCCATAGCGGCAATGTCTCAAGTTAGATTGTGGGGATTCTGTGACGTAGGTGCCCTTTAATGGTCTTGCTGATGCAAAGCATTTTAAACTGTTGAATCTTGCACAGTAAGACCAAAATTGTTTAAGAAAGAAAATATAGTCAGAACTAATTTTATACTAATTTAAAGCTTAGTGTAGCTAGAACTGTTAAAACAATTAAATAGAAAGAAACAGGATATTTTTACCCACATATAGTTGGAATTGTGATGATTTTATTAGCTTTAGATATTTTACATTTTAACAACAACAATCATTTTATATATACCACACTTGATCTACCCCACATAGTTTGTACTCCATAAGATCAATCCATTTATTGGGCTTTTATTTCTCCATTGGAAATGAATCAAAAACTCTTCCAGGCAGAGTGGAGACAAAGCTGAGGATTTATCTCTCTCATTCTCTCTGTTTACTACCATCAATTCATTCCCACTGTTTAGCCAGTCTTACGTTTATCCATTTCCAGCCAGCCGGAGTACCTCCAGGGCTGACTGAGGAGTCTGGCTTTTTAAAACTTGCTTTATGGAGCTGAAAGTGCTGACTGCTATCCAGATGTATGTGTGTGGAGCCTCCGCCAAAGCCTGAAGCCTCACCTCCAGCTCCTCACTCTGGCTCTGTCTCCACTATATGACTCTATACTGTCTTTCCATGCTTTTTCTAGGACAGGGCAATTAGTTTTTCCACTCAGTCATCCCTAAAAGCAGCCTTTTCCAAGGTGTTAAAATACACATTTTTTCTAGGCTTGTCTTCTCATTATATCAACTTACCCAATCATTTTGCAGTGCCTGGTGTATGTATTTAATGTATTTAATTAATGACAGTGTTTTTTGTGAGTTATCAGCAATTCTTATTGTTGATAAATACAACTCTAAACCTCAATGAGCACAGGAAAAAGAGCAAACGAGCACACAGGAGTTGCTCCTCTGATCTAATACTGTAGATCCAGTTGTTATTAATTCATTATTTATTTATTTTTTTTCTCCATTCTCCCTGACTTCAGTCTTGTATGTGAGACTATGTTGCTACACTGATGGCACAAAATAAATCCAATAATTAGACAACAATGCTATTTCTGTTATTCTTATATAGAAATGCAGTATTACTGTGAGAGTAATGATATACTAGAGACAGCTTTACTAAAGTTAGTTACTTTGTTTTACTTGCTTGTTACAAATACACAACCAACTAAGATGATTTATTGATTTCTCAGCAGTGGGAATACTCAGCGAGGACATCAGGCAATCAAGAGACAAAATGGATATGAAGAAGATTACCAAGAGATTACTGCTCAGATACAGCTCACTCTGGCCGATCTAGATGCAAATCTAGCAGGTAATTTACTTATAGATTAAGTTATTGATGAATAATGGCACCTATGACCTATTACATTACGCTAATACACACATATACTGTGACATATTTATATAAACAGTTTGATGGGTTTTATCAAAGAGTTTCGTGACTCTTTAAAAATCTTTTTTTTTTCTACCAGATCTCCAGGAACTGGGTGGGCACCCCTGCTTTAAATGGTCAATTAGTAATTTAAAGGGGTCCTATTATGCTCTTTTACAAAGTCTTTATTTTGTTTATTTTATAACATGCTCTCATGCTTGGTATTTTTTTCACATAATTTACATTGTTACAATAGCTTTCTCCCCAGGCTGGGTTTGATGAAGGTCTGCCTTCTGAAAAACTAAATGTGTTGTGATTGGTTAGCAGTCCCACTGCGTTGTAATTGGCAAACAGCTTAGACTGCGTTTCGGTACTGCCACGCCCCTTCCCGTGTATAACTGCACAAGCTAGATTAAAGTGATTCTTATGTTTTTAATATGGATATTTTACTTACAAAAACACACCGGATTGCTAAAGGAGGATTTTACTGACCCCTCCGGAGCCATGTGAGGCACTTTTTTTATGGATCGACTTGTTTTGGACTGATGGAGAGAAACACTTATCGTTCAGTCTATGCCGTTCTAAATCTTAGGAATGCCAGGATTATTTTTAAAATAACTCTGATTGCATTAATCTCAAAGAAGGAAGTCATATACACCCAGGATGCATGGAGGGTGAGTAAATAATACTCTACAGTAGTGTTGGTCCTTTCGTCAGCCTGCGAGATTGCAGATACATGATATTATCATTATTGTGCAAATTTATTTAATTATTTACATGCCCAAAACCAGCTCCAGCATAAGACTAGTGAAGCTATCTACACTGTATGATGATATAAATCTCTTACCATACACTGCACACGTCCACGGCGCGGCTCTGACGTGGCCACCGATGCTCGTCACTCTAGTCAATGTTTGTTTACATCAGCCACGGCATTGCATGTGTTTCGATCCTCTGTACCGCACTTGTCAACTGCACGGCTCCAGAATGGCTACCGGAGCAGTTTGCGGACATTTTAGTCGATGCTTGCGCTTAGTAGCTGCTCTCTCGCTGAAGCATCCCAGAAGCAGCTGTCCATGTTACATCGCTAAAGTTAGGCGAATACCCCACCTCGTCCCTCCCCACCCATCAACGATTCGAATTTCCGTAGGTGGGATTTATTTGAATGATATTCTAATGGACCGTATTGTGACATCATAGCATCCGGAAAACAAATGCTGCAGTCCAAAGGAGCCATTCGTTGTAGCTCTAGTAGGCATTTTAGTAAAAAAAAAAAAAAAAACTAAAAACTAAATATCTCCCTTTGGAGTGGACTTTGAGATTTGTAACTTTGTAGATGTTTTGTTATGCTCAAACATACACACCACATACTGGCTAAAATTCAAAAAGTGAAAAAGCATAATAGGACCCCTTAAGTAACCATCCTTCCTGGCAGCCTAGCTATCATACAATGAACAATGTTTGAAGCCCTGTGACTAATTTACTCCATAATTGTGTTTTCTGCATATTAGACATTAATCGCTCAGAAGGAAAATCTGTGTTTGTGGATGATGAAATACCTGTGTCCATTGTTGACATGGACATTCCAGTGACAACTATTGATGAAGTTCTCGATGATGACCGGTGCAGCTCAAGTGAGTGCGAGGCAGCATCGTCACCCAGCTCTCAAAACATCACAAGCCAATTGGGTGCAACATGTGAAGCTATCCAAAACAATAACAACAATGCCTGCATGACAGAGGAGAAACATAGAAGTCCATCCTCAGCCACAAAGAAGCAGTCACAAGAGCCTACACTCACAGTTATTGAGAAAACCATGAGTTCATCTCCAACCAATGAGAAGCCATCACAAGACACTAAGCTTGTAAAACAGAAACAGGACAATGTGGAAAAGAAGACTGTCTTCAAATCTGAGACTAAGAGTACAGCTGTAACTGAAGAAGTAAAGAGTCAGAAAGACATAGTATCACAGAAGTCCCAAAGTTTTGTGCGTCCTGCTGTTCAAAAGGTTCCTGACGAGAGACTGAAGACTGCACCTGTGGTTCAGAGGATCAGTACAGAGACTGCTTCTGAGGAAAGAACACCAAATACCAGAGTCCCTACAACTCAGGGTAAGATTACCCTGAGTTCCGTCTCTCGCTTTGGAATGAAAACCTTCACAGTCATCCCTCCAAAACCAGCTGTGTCTCAGACCAAGCCTGCAGGCTCTCTAGTCATAGGTGCCATTAAAATTGATGAACAGGGCAACATGGTGTCACAGAGACAGATTTCTGCTGGTCCAAAGAAGAATGGCAATGCCAATGTTGAAGCTAATACAGAAACATCGCCATTGGACAAAGCCAAAGCATTCTGGAGCACTGCAGAGAAGCAAGACCAATCAACTACGATCAACCGAGGACCCGTAGTAAACAATAAGCATACTGATGTGTTCAAACCCTCGAATGTGTCTGAAGTCTCTAAACTTTCAGTGAAAACACCTCCTGAGGAAACACACAAAGAGGTCATTATATTGGAAAGGAACCCCGTATCTGTAGTGGCAAGTAAGCCTTCAGTCCCAGAGCCTGCAGAAAATCCCTCTTTCACAGCTGAAAAGCAAGGTCTCTCTTTTCTTAAACCCACCAGAAGAACCTCCAGCCAATATGTAGCTTCTGCCATTGCTAAAAACAGTAGCATTCCCAACACTAAAATAGATAACAAGCAAGCGCCATCAGAGCCCATTGTTGGTGTTCAAAAAACTGTCAATCAACAGTTTAATAGCGAAGTTAGACTTCCAAACATACACAAACCTGCAGTTTTCAAACCCCCCGAAAATTCAGTGCCTTCTTTTAGACACCCTAAACACCTGCAAAATTCCCTCAGTCACATTGCAGAAAAGCCAGCAAGTTCTGAAAGGATAAGCATTGTTGAAAAAGGCACTCTGATTAGGGAAGACAGAACCAAATCTCTGGACTCACATCCCTTAAATAACAAAATCCAGCCTTCTACACATATGTCTGCTCACATTAAACCCGTGGAATCATCTTTTGAAGAAGCCACATCAATCAATCAATCCTCTGCCAGACAGACGCCAACAGACACCACACGTCCACTACTTACAAAGAAGCCAGAGTCACACAACTCTGAGATTCCATCTGAACCAAATCAGGGTAACTTGTTTGGACCAGTTAAGAAGTTCAAGCCTGTTCATTTTAAGCCTGTACAGAAGGAAACTTCTATCCATAGCTCGCTGATGGAGGCCATACAGTCTGGAGAGGGCATTGAACGGCTCAGAAAGGTAAACTGTGAATCACAACATGGAAGTAAATGTATCAGCTTTTTTGATAACTCGCAAAAACAAAAAATCTGTCATTAAGTACTCACTCTCATGTCGTTCCAAACCTGTAAGACCTTCGTTCATCTTCTGATCACAAATTAAGATATTTTTGATAAAATCTTAGAGCTTTCTGACCCTGCATGGACACCAATGTTACCACTTTCAGTTGCCAGAAAGGTAACAAGGACATCGATAAAGTAGTCCATGTGACATCAGTGGTTCAGCTGTAATTTTCATGTATATTTACGTAGCTTCATAAAATTGAACCACTGATGTCACATGGATTATTTTAACGATGTCCTTACTACCTTTCTGGCCCTTGAACGTGGTAATTACATTGCTGTCTATGCAGGATCAGAAAGCTCTCGGATTTCATCAAATGTATCTCAATTTGTGTTCCGAAGATGAATAAAGATATTACAGGTTTGGAATGACATCAGGGTGAATAATTAAGGGTGAAATTTAATTAATAATTAAATTTTTTAATTTTCTAGAATTAAAATGAGGATTTGAATGTATTAAATCTATTTAATGTTTTGCTTTTCATATTTTCAGGTGTCTGGCAGCACCGTTAAGAAGCCATCTTACAATGATGCGGATAACGAGCATTCAGCGCTTCTTTCAGCAATAAGAGCTCCAACCAACTCTGCCAGACTGAAGAAGGTAAGCTAAATATTAGTGACATTTAAGGTGTGGTAGGGTTGAAGCAGAAAATTTTCTGGAAGCTTTCCAAAAGTTTTCAAAGAGATATTTTCTTCCCCTTTGCAACTCTAACACCGTGTCTTAACTACACGGGACACAATTCTAGATTGTTCTGATTCTTATTGAAATAACTGAATTTTTGTTTTTCTGAATGTTTTGGTGTTAAATTTTGCACAGCCAACAGTAAATAACAATAACAATGTGACATTTACTTTTACACTTAGACTTTGTAATGTGAAATTCTGCAGGCAAAAAAGTCGGACCGGATGTTAATTTTTTTTAGGGATGCACCGAATGTTCGGCAACCGAAAGTATTCAGCCGAAAATAGCAAAAAAAGGCCGAATAAATTATACCGAACAATGACACGATCAAATAGAGGCACACACTAATGCAGCAAACATGTAAGCAGTGTGGAAGCATTTATAACTGTCTACGAAAGTACTAGGGTCTTTTTGCGGGTTTCCGCCAAAATAAAAGTCAACATTCATAAATGTTAGTATTGTAATTTTACTGTTCCATAAAATAAAATAAAAAAGTAACACAAAAATAATGATTAAATTGTGCTTTGTTGGTAGGATATGTCTACTAGAATGTTAAAAATGTTTAGTGTTAAATAATTATTTTTCAATTGTTATTTTGTAATTGATTTATTTTTTATTTGAAAAGCAAGACAAAACTGTAAAAAGCAAATATTGGCTATTTAATTTATGCAATGGTAAAAAAAAATGGGCAACATACATGGGGGATAAACACGAAAAACTGTGTTCGGTAATCAGCCTTTGGCCCAGTGTGTAATTTTATTCTGCTTCGGCCAAGAATTTTCATTTCGGTGGATCCCTAGTGTTTTTTTATATGCAGCACTCTATATTCTTGAACAGTGCCATTATAAGGAAGTGGCTGAGTAGGCACTGCTTGAATGCCTCATTCATGTTAAGTATAGCAAAGTACTGGCCACACACATCACTGCCAAATCAACCAACTTCTATTTGTCAGTGCTGCAAATTTACGTGTCATAGTGCATCAATCTTGAACCCACTGTTTGATTAAAAAAAAAACTGTTTAAAAAAAAAAATGTTGCTTGTTCATTTTTCAAAAAACTAAATTCACATTGTAAACTATAAATGCCACGTCATTGTTGTCCTTCTAGACCAAATCAGGAGCAGCTAAGGAGTTGGAGCAGCTCAGGAAGCTTGAGGAGGACAGAAACGTCCAAAGAGATGACATCTCACCTCCTCCCACCTCTTCTCCTGTTTTTGTGCCACCCCCACCTCCAGCCTTTAATCCTCCCCCACCCCCACCTCCACCTTCAGCTCCAGTCAAGCCCCCTCTAGTGCTGCCTGCTGGAGGAAACCCAGAGGCGGCCCGAGAGGCTCTTCTGGAGGCCATTCGCTCAGGATCTGGGGCCCAAGGATTGAGAAAGGTAAGAGGTTCATTACAGCTCTAGCTTGTGTCAAAGAAACCTTATAAGGGAAGTGTCTAAAGCAATTAGATTTGAAATTTGCTACTTTTGGCATTATACTTCCATAAAGACAGTAACACCAGTGATACCATCGTACAGATTAAATTGCATTTAAAAAATATGTCTCTTGAATAAAAGACAAAAAAATTACAACTTAAGACTTTCAATTGCACAGGTCCCTGTCACACAGACAAGACGGAAAGTAAACGGCAGACTTGGCACCATCCAGGCAACATCAGCGCTTTCTTATGGACGCTAGAGAAACCTTCACTGGATCACCGTTTGGGTTTACCCATCGCCAAATCTGGTGTTTCAGCATTTATGCTAATGCTGTTGCAGATAATGCTAATACAATATTCACAGCCTTCTTTATTTATAGTAATATGCTGCTTCACATCCGTGCCAATACTAATTTGCCTAGTTTCAGGCAGTTTATGTCCTGCTACTGACATTTTAATGATGACATTGAAGTTCTTTATTAATGCTGCTTTGAGTTAAATTTTTTTCCATGTATCTGCCTGACTTCTATATCTCTATCAGTATTATACCTGAATATATTATGCAGGTATTTGCTGTTTTATCACAGTATAAGGTGGTGGGCTGCAAAAAATCCACCTGCCAATCACAACAGTCTGTGGCTTTTTGATTTTTCTTTTTTAAAGGAACATAAACAGAAAACACTAAGAGATTTTTAATTGTTATTATAAAGGTGTTTCTTTAAATGTTATTTTTATAATTAGTTCACAATCTATTTTCATTAGAAAAGTATATATTGACAATGAAACATTCTTGACACTCTTATTTTTAAAGCATTGTACAGTAGATACACGTCGTATATTTGACCAATACACTAATGCACTTTCTCTAAAACAGATTATTTTGAAAGCCTTATATATACTGTATGATTGGACATAATATAATCAATTCCTTTTTCACCAGTCTGCTGAACAACTGTGATCTAGAGCTGTCATGGCGACTCAGATTTAATTTATTCCACTGCAAAAATCACAGTTAGAGTAAATTGTTTAATATATTTACACAAGTTGTAAATGTATTTATGTTATTGTAACCTAGCATTGTAGACTATATGACAGGCCTGTACAGTGGTAATCTTATTGAATAAATGACTTAGTATAAGTCGACAGGTGGTTATTTTGTAAAAAAATATATCTGACACTAATATAGTAAGTTTTAAATCTGACACTAAAGCATTAGTGTAATGAAAAGATTTTTAAATAATGCTTTTGTAATGTAATTATTATTATTTTTTGATTGCTGCACAAACTGAATCAAACTTGTAAATCAATAAAAATATTTTACAGTCTTTCAGTTTACACTGCTTGCAGAGTTATTTTGAGAAAAGAAAAATTGTATGCATACACTCTAAAAGCACTCTAACATTAACAATGTTGTCTGGAAATGGTGCAGTTCATGTTACTGTTTTAGTCTAGATGCCATTGGCATTGCTTGTATTTTGGCAATGATTGTCATTGTACTGAACTTCTAAGCATAATAAAATAAAACACAAGCTCCAAGCTGCAGACACAAGACCAGATGACTTAAAATATCACAACTCAAATGAGAAATTAATTGTAAAAAGTCTTTATATGGTTTGCAGAATGCTATGTTAGGTTTTTATTTCAAGCAGCTTGACAGTACATTGGACAGCATTTTAGAGCACTAATGCATGATTCTGAAGGTTCATCTCCTGTCAGGAAAAACTAGCTTGTCATGCAAGATTATATACCTCTTGCACCATGTCTTCGTTTATCACTCAACTTGTTCATCTTGTTCTCCAGCTGTCTCTGACAACGGTTCAGGCATATGTTTGGACAATTGCCATGAAACCGTTGCATTCTCCATAATGATGAACAAAATGGCTTTCCAGGGCAGCCCTTACTGGCTTGGTAGCTTAAGATTGATTTTACAGCCGATAATGGTAAGCAACTTTCCCTTGAGCCCGATTGAAATGATAAATTTACAAAACGGTTGGATGAGCATTGAAATAACAATGGTTCCAACTATTATCACTCTAGAACCAGTCCAACTAGATAATATATATCTTGTGTGTGTGTGTGTGTGTGTGTGTGTGTGTGTGTGTGTGTGTGTGTGTGTGTGTGTGTGTGTGTGTGTGTGTGTGTGTGTGTGTGTATAATATGTACAAAAAACTCTTTTTCCGGAAAACTCAAAAGTTGATTTGAAAGTTGCAGTATGTCCTCCTGTAATGGTTTTATTGGTTCTCTAGCATTCTTATTATGAAGGCCTGTAAATGAATTAAGTTAATTAGTTTTGGTCTGCTTAGGCTTACAGTACCTTGTGAAAGTATTCATACTCCTTTTTTCATCCCACACGGAAAGAACCTATATAAACATATATGTTTTAATATAGGTTTTGATATAGGTTTTTAATATATGTGACATATATAAAATTGGCTGTTTTCCTATATTATATGTACATATATGCACATATATGTGCATATATGTACATATAATATAGGAAAACGGCCAATTTTATATATGTGTACATATATGCGTACATATATGCACATATATCCTCATATAGGTTCTTTCCATGTGTGCTTGTATGTACATATAGGGCTTATATGTGGATATAAAGAAGCAATACAGGAGACCTATATGGCCTGTATATGCACATATATGCACCTCAATTTTGCCTATATGTGGCATATATACGCATATATATTATCATATATGTGCATATATACTGCATATAGGTTTCATATATGCACATATATCCTCATATAGGTTCTTTCCATGTGGGATGTTTTGTTATGTTGCTGCCTTATGTTAAACTGTTTTAAATTACTTTTTTCCCCGCATCAATCTACACTCCATACACCATATTGACAAAGTAAAAACAGAATCATGACAACTTAGTAAATTTATTTAAAATAAATTTAAAAAAATTAAATACAGTTGCAATCAAAATTATTCAACCCTCCAGAGACTACAGTAGTTTACAAATACAAGCTTTTTCTGAAGATCCAGGACTTTAAAGAAATTGCATCTATAACCAATTACTTGCATATTAAAACTGATAATGTCAACATATATTTTTGAGTTCTAGGATTTTTTAATAACACAGCTATGTCATAATTATTCAACCCCTGTTTAACATTGCTGTTTTTTAGTCACTTATTTGTATGGTGGGGAACAAAATTGTCCTAAAACATAATTAAGCCTTTAGAAACTATTAGAAAACAGAATTAGCTTGTGCTGTTACACATACATACAGTTAGCCCATGCATATGCTAAGGTTTTAGTGGCTAATATGACAAAGTCAAAAGAGCTCTCACAAAAGCTATAGAGACTCTACAGAGAATAAATAATTTTATTACTTTAGAAAATAAGGCTATATGAAGATTTCCAAGGCATTAAAGGTTCCTAGAAACACAGCTGGCAGCCTTATTCGTTAGATTAAAATGTGTTGTACCAGAAAACCTTTGAAGGTGTTGAACAAAAAAGCACAATATCATAAAATGTTTGATCAGAACAACTGAGGAAAAACCTGCAATGTAACAACCAAAGACTTGTAATATGACCCAACGAAAGGAGGAAGAACATTTCAATGCAGTATATAAGAAGAACACTAGACAGTTATGGCCTTCGTGTTGAGACATCTTGCCGAATACCACTCTTGACCAAGAAGAACAAAAAGGCTGACGTGAATGTTAATATTAAATTAGATAGACATGTGGAGTTCTGCAAGAATGATTTATAGAGTGATCGGACCAAACTGGAACTTTTTGGACCTATGGATCAGTGGTATGTCTGGTGCAAAAAAGGCAGAGCTTATGAGCAGAAGAGCACCATCTTCATCGTCAAACTTTGAGGTGGACCAGTCCTGTTAGAGGGGTGTTTTATTGTAGCAGTAAGTGGAAATCATGACCGTATGAAGGACATCATGGATTCTTTGAAGTATCAGGCCGTTTTGGCAAGAATTGTGATGCCTTTGGTGCAAAGACTGAAGCTGATGATCAATGGACTTTTCTGCAGGACAGTCATCCCAAAGTATACATCCAAAATGTACTTATGTTTGGTTCAGGGATCAGTTATGGAATGTACTTGAGTGGCCTGTTCAGTCTCCAGGTTTAATTTTCATTGAAAACATTTGGTTGAATTTGAAGAAAGCAGTGGCAAAGTGAAAACCAAAGATTATCAGTGATCTCAAAACTTTTTCAGGCGAGGAATGGGCCAAGATTGCAGTAGAGAGGTGACAGAGGCTTCAAAGCACTTACAGGCAGCGTTTATTGGCAGTTTTAAAGAATAAAAGATTCTGCACAAAATTTGACTTTTAGGGGTTGAATAATTTTGAACATGAACATTTAGAGCCAATTAATTTTTTTTTTTTTTTATTATTCATCAGCTTCCATTTTCAGAATGACTCAAATGTGTATGTATACATTTCTCTAATAGTGTACTGATGCCTTTGTTGAGTTGCTTTTACAAAATTGTGTTCTCTACAGCAATATGCCTTGCAGGTCAAGGGGGTTTAATAATTTCGATTGCAACTGTACGTACATTGCATATTCATAACCTTAACTCAGTACTTAGCTGTAGTACCTTTACAGTCTTTTGCAATCATCTGCCATTTTTCTCACCTCTTCACCTCTCAAGCTCTGTCAGGTTGGATGGTTGCAGATGCACATTTTCAGGTTTCTCCAGAAATATTTTATTGGGTTCACTAAAGGACATTCACCAAGTTGTCTATAAGTTTGCTGTGTGCTTAGGGTCATTGTCCTGTTGGAAGAGGAACCATCTACCCAGTCTTAGGCTCTGTATCCACTGGACTGGGTATTCATTAAGGCTGTCAAATATTTCTCTCAAGGGTTCACTCAAGGACATTCACCAAGTTGTCTATAAGCCACTCTCGCTGTGTGCTTAGGGTCATTGTCCTGTTGGAAGAGGAACCTTCTGCCTAGTCCTTGCAGAAATATGTCAATATTTTGGTGCATTAAGCTTTCTTTCCATGAGTCCTTCACCCTCTCGAGGTGATAAGCAGTGCCTCGTTTCCTTTAAACATGATGCTTGGAATTGAGGTTCATCAGACCAGATAATCTTGCTTCTCACAGTCTGAGGGTCATTTAGGTGCTTTTTTTTGTGCAAATTCCAAGCACGTTTTTATGTGTCTTTACTGAGGAGAGAATTGAGTCTTGCCACACCACCATAAACCCCAGATCAGTGGAGTGTTGCAGTGATGTTTGTCCTTCTGTAAGTTTGTCCTATCTGCATATATGATCATGGAGCTCAACTAGAGTGACTATCAGCTATCAGCTTCTTGGTCACCACTCTAACCAAAGCCCTTCTCCATCAATTGCAGAGTTTGGCCAGGAGGCCAGCTCTAGGAAGAGACTGGGTTGTTTCAAACATTCAATTCAATTTTATTTGTATAGCGCTTTTCACAATACAAATCGTTGCAAAGTAGCTGTACAAAAATGTAGGCTACTACAATATATTTAGTAGCTTATTAGTGGTGACTACTGTGTGTCAAGTCGATGTTACACAAGGTATTAATGTTAAAATCAGTGACTATCAGCTATCAGCTTCTTGGTCACCACTCTAACCAAAGCCCTTCTCCATCAATTGCAGAGTTTGGCCAGGAGGCCAGCTCTAGGAAGAGACTGGGTTGTTTCAAACATTCAATTCAATTTTATTTGTATAGCGCTTTTCACAATACAAATCGTTGCAAAGTAGCTGTACAAAAATGTAGGCTACTACAATATATTTAGTAGCTTATTAGTGGTGACTACTGTGTGTCAAGTCGATGTTACACAAGGTATTAATGTTAAAATCAGTAATGTTGTACTCAGATGATGAACACTAATAGTAATGATTATGTGTTGCAATCAAACTTGTAGAAAAATTGTGTAATGTTGTTTCAAGGCTGGCATCATCGGCAGTCCTCTGAGGGGTTGGCATCATCTCTTCTCGGGTATTCTGAATCCAGACTTAATCTTGTGTAATTCCTAGTTACCACGGGATGGAAATCCCGTGGCAGAAACAGAGAAACAAGTAGAGAAATAATTAGCGTAGCTGCTGTTCCAACCAAGCAAAAATTTTGTGTTTAGCCCAAGCTGAAGAATGTTGATCTGCATGTGATCAGATGTAACTGAAACATCTTCCATAACGGAGACTACATGCTTCTGTGAACCTTCAATGCAGCAGAATTTTTTCTAAACTCTTCCCCAGATGTGTCGCTTGATGCAGTCCTGTTTCTGAGCTCTATCGGCAATTTTTTTTTTTTTTACATCAGGGCTTGGTTTTTTGCTCTGACATTTTTACCTGTAGACCTTTCATTAGGAGATGTGTGCCTTTCCAAATCATAACATTCAATTGAATTTGCCACAGGTTAACTTCTCTCGAAATGTAGTAACATAAACAAGCAATTTGAATGCACCTGAGCAAAATTTAAACTGTCCTAGATGAATACAGTATGAATACTTATGCAATGGAATCAAGTTTTTTTTTTATATATATATATTTGCGAAGATGTTAAAACCTGTTTTTTGCTTTGCCATTATGGTGTATGGCGTGTAGATTGATGTGGGTGAATGCACAAACTAAAGGTTATGAGGGTATACCAAAGGTAGAGATGCCTTTACTGGCAACGGTCAGATCATTTATCAGATGTATGACCACATTAGGGAACTCTTTCATGATTCACAAAAACATCATACTAAGTCTGTTTCTTGTAACTGGAATTAATTATGGTTTTATGAAATCCAGGAAACTATTAATAGACATTTAAATACAGTCAACTCATGACAGACAGACTCCCCAGTGTTGTCATTAGCAGTTTCACTCAATCCACATCATAAAAAGTGTTATCCATTATGCAAGTGTTTTCTGACTTGTGTGTCTGACAAACTGCAATTTAGACTCACTAATTTGTTAGTTCCTGAGTGCATATTTAATACTCTATTTGTGATGGGTGAATGCAAAAGTCCCTTTTTAAAAATATTCCTTGTATCCAAGAGTGGCCTGTTGATATACACTAACATGCCTCATTGGGCATCATAAACCATCCTCTCTTTCCTATATTAATGTGTTATTACATATTTTGGCAGAGCTCATGTGCTCTGAGGGTTGTGGGCTGGAGGCTAGAGCACTGTCTGTCTCTGGGCAGGCTCCTCCTCATCCTGATGGGGTAATCCCCTCTATGGCGGATGGCAGTAAATTCTTCCCCTCCCACAATCCCTCTGTTGGTCAGAATTCCGGCTCGTTTGTGGCCAATCTGATATGTTACGAAACTGCAAAATGACTATTTGCTTCCAAACCAGGGAAGCCATTAGTATAGGAAAACAAACTAGAGAAATTAGATCAAAGGTCACAGTGATATATTTTAAATATGAGAGAGGTATCAATATTGTACAATCATTTATGGAAGTGGATCAGCAAGTATTCTAATCTGGCCTTTTCCTGTACTGTACATGTACAGATTTGACCTATTAAAATCACATAGGTTTTATAGTTTATTTGACATTTCAGACACTGAAATGGTTAAAGTATATTTGGTTGAGTAACTAAACTTAAAACATCAACCTATTTGATAGGGCACAGATCAACCACACCATATCTGTTATACAAGTAAGCAGTTATCTTATTATGAATGTAACTTTCACCCAAACTGCATTAAAATGTGTGTTGCCCTAAAGCAGTGTTTCCCAAATGGGGTTCATGAGGGAACTGCAGGGGGTTTGTAAGATTATGAAAAGCTTAATAATTAATTATATTAGCAGTGCTTTTCATTATCATGATCAAATATTCCTTTTATGTTAAAGCTAAAAAAGTTGAGACATACTACTACTTCTACTATTAGAGCACCGCAAACATACAAATGTGTTGTTAAATTATTAAAATATTAACTTACAATCTCAGGGCGTACTTCAAGTAAAAATGTTACATCTAAAGGGTTCAGCTGGCTGACAAAATGTTTGGAAACTTCTGCCCTCAAGAACATCTTGAATGTAAACAACATGGATGTCACAAGGACGTACTGAGACGAGCGGATCCATTTGCAACATTTATTAATACAGGCAAACAAACACAGGGGCAGGCAGAAATCGTAGTCAAACACAGGCAGAAAGGTCGGGGCAGGCAGCGAGTATCACACACAAGAGGGAGTCCAGGAATCAAAACACAGGAAATCAAACACGGAAAAAAACGCTCAGAATGTAGCCGGGCAATACAAGACTTCGCGAAGAAGCTGTGTATGTGAGTGGCTTATAACCAGTCTGTGTGATGAGCTGCAGGTGTGTGTGTGTGTGTGTGTGTGTGTGTGTGAATGAGCTGCAGGTGTGAGCAGTGATAGGTGCAGTGGCTTGTGGGGGCTGAAGTCCATGATGTGTAGTGCAAGAGTTTGTGATCTCAGGGCGACGGAGGCTCAAATCGTGACAGTGGAAGGATGAGGTGTGTAGTTCCTAACATTTTTCCTCTGTGAAGCACCTTTAGTGCAATGGAAAGTTTCCATGGATGTTAAAGGTTCTTCATGGAACCCTTGATGCCAACAAAGAGCTTTCATTTTTAAGAATTATAGAGAACTGAGTATCTGTAACGTTGCTGGATCAAACAAGGAGAATGAGGATCTAGATGCAGTAGTTTATTAGAAGTTCGTGATGAAACAACAAAATCCAGAGGAACAGAAACAGGAACACGATCAGGAACTCAGACACGGGAAAGAGACAACCATTACACGTTTAACAAACGACAAACTACAGAGGAAACACAAGGACTATTTATACACAGAGCAGGGGCAATGAACTAATTGGTAACCATAGAAACTAACAAGGATTGGGTGTGGTCAAATGAGTGTGCATGGTGACAAACAAGGGAGCAGAGTGGCAGGGAAGCAAACAACAATGAGAGACAAAGACTACAAACTAAAAGTCCTCAAACACAGACAGAGATCACACAGACCAGACTCGTGACATAGCCCCCCCCCCCCAAGGAGCGGCTTCCAGGCGCTCCAACAAGAGAGAAAAAACAGTCCAGGGGAATGGTGGGGGGGCCAGGAAACTGAGGCAGAACGGGTTGGGCAACAGCCCTCCAGAGCAGGGCCGAAGGCAGCGCAGGAAGCTCAGGAACCCTCCAGGGCAGAGCCGGAGGCGGAGTAGCCCTCCGGGGCGGAGCAGGAGGTTCAGCAGCTCTCCAGGGCGGAGCAGGAGGCGGAGTAGCCCTCTGGGGCGGAGCAGGAGGTTCAGCAGCTCTCCAGGGCGGAGCAGGAGGCGGAGCAGCCCACCGGGGCGGAGCAGGAGGTTCAGCAGCTCTCCAGGGTGGAGCAGGAGGCGGAGTAGCCCACCGGGGCGGAGCAGGAGGTTCAGCAGCTCTCCAGGGCGGAGTAGCCCACCGGGGCGGAGCAGGAGGTTCAGCAGCTCTCCAGGGCGGAGCAGGAGGCGGAGCAGCCTACCGGGGCGGAGCAGAAGGTTCAGCAGCTCTCCAGGGTGGAGCAGGAGGCGGAGCAGCCCACCGGGGCGGAGCAGGAGGTTCAGCAGCTCTCCAGGGCGGAGCAGGAGGCGGAGTAGCCCACCGGGGCGGAGCAGACGGACCAGGAGCCCACCAGGGCAGAGCAGACGGCGCAGGCAGGCGTGTCATGGACTGGGACCTAGTGAGAGCAGAGACAGAGGAGGCAGACAGAGTAGGGAGAGAAGCAGAGAGTTCATTGGAGAACGCGGCCTCCATAGCTGTGACTAGGCAGACAGGAACTTCAGGAACAGCTTTCGGGGCCATTACTGAACAGACAGGGACTTCTGGAACGGCCTCAATAGCCGAGACAGAGACGACAGGGGGCCTAGGCGGTGCAGGCAGAGCAGGGAGCCTCGGCGGTGCAGGCAGAGCAGGGAATTCCGCCATGAACGCCGCCTCGAAGAGAGGCATAGGCGCAGCGGGTTGTTTGGCTGGTGAGGCTTCATGAGAACAGTGTGCAGCCCACACACTTAAAATGGCAATTGCCATCACCGGTAGTGCTGTGGTGGGTGGGAGGCCCATCGGGTTAGTGGGCGTGAGGCTTGGGAGCGCTGGCTCTGCATGACTTGGGAGCGTTGGCTCAGGCAGACCAGACGAGACATGACCTGGCTCTGGATGCTCGGGTGAGACGTGACTTGGCCTGGAAGGAACTGCTGTGACTTGATTTGGCGTGACAGGAACAACTGTGACTTGGCTTGGAATGACAGGAACAGCTGTGACTTGGCTTGGAGTGACAGGAACGGCTGTGACTTGGCTTGGCGTGAGAGGGACAGCTGTGACTTGGCTTGGCTTGAGAGGAACAGCTGTGACTTGACTTGGCTCGGGATGCACTGTAGTGTCTTGATGTGACTCTGAAGGAACGGTCATGACTTGACTCGGCTCTGAGGTAGTATGCAGTAGTTTATTAGAAGTTCGTGATGAAACAACAAAATCCAGAGGAACAGGATCAGGAACTCAGACACGGGAAAGAGACAACCATTACACGTTTAACAACCGACAAACTACAGAGGAAACACAAGGACTATTTATACACAGAGCAGGGGCAATGAACTAATTGGTAACCATAGAAACTAACAAGGAGTGGGTGTGGTCAAATGAGTGTCCATGGTGACAAACAAGGGAGCAGAGTGGCAGGGAAGCAAACAACAATGAGAGACAAAGACTACAAACTAAAAGTCCTCAAACACAGACAGAGACCACACAGACCAGACTCGTGACAGTAGTCTCATATACAAATGTTTGACATATCAAATGGAAATCACAGATGTTTAAATGCATTTATAGAATATTTCTTACAGGAAACTTGAATTATATTTGGTTAAATAACTTAAAAAGATTACATACATACACTATAAAAAAATGAGATTGTTGCTTTTTGTTGCATTTAAGGCAGTCTGCATGGGAGTCTACTCTTAAAGGTTGTGAAAAGTAGCTTAGCCTACACACATTTAAAATGTCCTTGCAAGAAATAATGCGTGTTGCAGTTCCATGCATATACAGGTGCATCTCAATAAATTAGAAAGTCGTGGAAAAGTTCATTTATTTCAGTAATTCAACTCAAATTGTAAACTTGTGTATTAAATAAAATTCAATGCACACAGACTGAAGTAGTTTATGTCTTTGGTCCCTTTAATTGTGATGATTTGGCTCACATAAAAAAAAACACCAATTTACTATCTTAAAGGGGTCCTATTATGCTCTTTTACAAAGTCTTTATTTTGTTTTGGGGGTGCACTAGAACATGCTCTCATGCTTGGTGGTTCGAAAAATGCATAATTTTTCACATAAATTACATTGTTACAATGGCTTTCTCCCCAGGCTGGCACAAATGGCTCGATTAGTTCCGGGTTCCACCTTCCGAAAAACCAAATGTATTGTAATTGGTTAGCAGTCCCACTGCATTGCAATTGGCGAAAAGCTTAGATGGCGTTCAGTACTGCCACGCCCCTTCCCAAAGCAGCAAACTAGATTAAAGTGACTTTTACGTTTTAAAAATTGTTTTTTCTTACAAAAACACATTGGACCGGTAAAGGAGGCTTTTACTGATTCCGAAGCAGTTCGCGGACACTTTTGTTAAAGCTTGCGTTTATACGAGCTGATCTGCGGCTTGCTGAAGCATCCCAGAAGCGGCTGTCCATAATACATCGCTAAAGTTAGGCGAATCCCCCACCCGAGAACAAATTGAATTTCCATAGACAGGATTTACATTGTGACATAATAGCATCCGGAAAACAAACGCTGTAGCCCACAGGAGCCGTTCGTTGTAGTTCTTGAAAAGGGATTTTTTAAAAACTAAATATCTCCCATTGGAGTGGACTTTGAGATTTGTACCTTTGTAGATATTTTTATGCCCAAACATACACACCACACACTGGCTAAAGTTCAAAAAGTGAAAAAGGATAATAGGACCCCTTTAACAAATTAGAATATGGTGACATGCCAATAAGCTAATAAACTCAAAAGACCTGCAAAGATTTCCTGAGCTTTCAAAATGGTCTCTCAGTTTGGTTCACCAGGCTACACAATCATGGAGAAGACTGCTGATCTGACAGTTGTCCAGAAGAGAATCATTGACACCCTTCACAAGGAGGGTAAGCCACAAACATTAATTGACAAAGAAGCTGGCTGTTCAAAGAGTGCTGTATCCGAGCATGTTAACAGAAAGTTGAGTGGAAGGAAAAAGTGTGGAAGAAAAAGATGCACAACCAACCGAGAGAACTGCAGCCTTAAGAGGCTTGTCAAGCAAAATCGATTCAAGAATTTGGGTATGGACTGAGGCTGGGGTCAAGGAATCAAGAGCCACCACACACAGACGTGTCAAAGAATTTGGCTACAGTTGTTGTATTCCTCTTGTTAAGCCACTCCTGAACTCACATGCGTCTTACCTGGGCTATTGAGAAGAAGAAATGTACTGTTGCCCAGTGGTCCAAAGTCCTCTTTTCAGATGAGAGCAAGTTTTGTATTTCATTTGAAAACCAAGGTCCTAGAGTCTGGCGGAAGGGTGGAGAAGCTCATAGCCCAAGTTGCTTGAAGTCCAGTGTTAAGTTTCCACAGTCTGTGATGATTTGGGATGCAATGTCATCTGCTGGTATTGGTCCATTGTGTTTTTTGAAAACCAAAGTCATTGCACCCGTTTACCAAGAAATTTTAGAGCACATAACGCTTCCTTCTGCTGACCAGCTTTTTAAAGATGCTGATTTCATTTTTCAGCAGGATTTGGCACATGCCCACGCTGCCAAATGCACCAACAGTTGGTTAAATGACCATGGTTTTGGTGTGCTTGATTGGCCAGCAAACTCACCAGAACTGAACCCCATAGACATCTCAAGGAAAAGGAAAATAAGAAACAAGGGACCAAAAATGCAGATAAGCTGAAGGCCACTGTCAAAGAAACCTGGGCTTTCATACCACCTCAGCAGTGCAACAGACTGATCACCTCCATGCCACGCCAAATTGAGGCAGTAATTAAAGCAAAAGGAGCCCCTACAAAGTACTGAGTACATATACTGTAAATGAACATACTTTTCAGAAGGCCAACAATTCACTTAAAAAAAATATATTTTTTATTTTTATTGGTCTTCTTAAGTATTTTAATTTGTTGAGATAGTGAATTGGTGTGTTTTTGTATGTGAGCCAAACCATCACAATTAAAAGAATCAAAGGCTTAAACTACTTCAGTCTGTGTGCATTGAATTTATTTAATACACAGGTTTCACAATTTGAGTTGAATTACTGAAATAATTGAACTTTTCCACAACATTCTAATTTATTGAGATGTACCTGTATATGTTCTGCCTCATAAAACTACCTACTTCTGAATGGCTGTAGCAAGTACTAAATTGTGGTATGAATGTGGTGTAAAGCAAGGGGACAGGCATGCCCTAATATCCAATTTCATTGCAAAATACATGCACTCGTCAACTCATTTTATGGGGTCTTAAAAAATAAAGGTTCTAATTAGAACCAAACAGCATCTTACAGCAAGATGCCATTATAGTATTTTTTCCACAAGACCCTCCTCATCTCTAGCTCCACAGAAAGCGGTCCGTGTCCTGGGAATCTGAAAACACACTAATCTAAAAAAAAACATGATTTCCAAAGAATCAATTTTATATTTGCTGAACATGTTTCAGAAGACATTGCAGAATTTTTAATTATGAGTGTATAGCTATTTCCAACTAGTATAAAATCGTGTGACTCAGAATGTACCAGTCTTCTGATAATTGGCATATATGTATCACAAAGTCAAAGCTATTAGCTATTTGATTTAATTGGCATCTTTTCATTCTTATGGCATCAGTTCAAAAACATCTACTTACCTGAAACACAAGAACAGAAAGAAACTGACAAAGTCTGCAAGACAAGACTTCTGTGTGCTTCAATGGCAAAACAAAATGGGGTATCATTTTCTTTGATTACTCATGCACTTCTGTGTTTTTTTCTTTCTCAAAAAGACTACTGACTAGTGCTTTGACTGTATGTATGAATGAATGACACTGATAACTGCTCAGTATTGAAAAAAATGTCTTTAGCACTGAGGTTGGCTCTTTTAACAAGACTGCAAGACCTGCAAGTAATGTTTGCACATTCTGCATGCCTAATAAGTGGAATCATCATACTCACTATATCAGTATATGTCATGGACGGCTAGGTCATTATAGCTGTTCACATAGGACTCTTTTTTTTTCTATGGCATACAGGTCCTTTTCAAAAAATTTGCATATTGTGATAAAGTTCATTATTTTCTGTAATGTACTGATAAACATTAGACTTTCATATATTTTAGATTCATTACACACATTTGAAAGTAGTTCTAGCCTTTTATTGTTTTAATATTGATGATTTTGGCATACAGCTCATGAAAACCCCAAAATTCCTATCTCAAAAAATTAGCATATTTCATCCGACAAATAAAAGAAAAGTGTTTTAATACAAAAAAAGTCAACCTTCAAATAATTATGTTCAGTTATGCACTCAATACTTGGTCGGGAATCCTTTTGCAGAAATGACTGCTTCAATGCGGCGTGGCATGGAGGCAATCAGCCTGTGGCACTGCTGAGGTGTTATGGAGGCCCAGGATGTTTCGATAGCGGCCTTAAGCTCATCCAGAGTGTTGGGTCTTGCGTCTCTCAACTTTCTCTTCACAATATCCCACAGATTTTCTATGGGGTTCAGGTCAGGAGAGTTGGCAGGCCAATTGAGCACAGTAATACCATGGTCAGTAAACCATTTACCAGTGGTTTTGGCACTGTGAGCAGGTGCCAGGTCGTGCTGAAAAATGAAATCTTCATCTCCATAAAGCTTTTCAGCAGATGGAAGCATAAAGTGCTCCAAAATCTCCTGATAGCTAGCTGCATTGACCCTGCCCTTGATAAAACACAGTGGACCAACACCAGCAGCTGACATGGCACCCCAGACCATCACTGACTGTGGGTACTTGACACTGGACTTCAGGCATTTTGGCATTTCCCTCTCCCCAGTCTTCCTCCAGACTATGGCACCTTGATTTCCGAATGACATGCAAAATTTGCTTTCATCCGAAAAAAGTACTTTGGACCACTGTGTTTTATCAAGGGCAGGGTCAATGCAGCTAGCTATCAGGAGATTTTGGAGCACTTCATGCTTCCATCTGCTGAAAAGCTTTATGGAGATGAAGATTTCATTTTTCAGCACGACCTGGCACCTGCTCACAGTGCCAAAACCACTGGTAAATGGTTTACTGACCATGGTATTACTGTGCTCAATTGGCCTGCCAACTCTCCTGACCTGAACCCCATAGAGAATCTGTGGGATATTGTGAAGAGAAAGTTGAGAGACGCAAGACCCAACACTCTGGATGAACTTAAGGCCGCTATCGAAGCATCCTGGGCCTCCATAACACCTCAGCAGTGCCACAGGCTGATTGCCTCCATGCCACGCCGCATTGAAGCAGTCATTTCTGCAAAAGGATTCCCGACCAAGTATTGAGTGCATAACTGAACATAATTATTTGAAGGTTGACTTTTTTTGTATTAAAAACACTTTTCTTTTATTGGTCGGATGAAATATGCTAATTTTTTGAGATAGGAATTTTGGGTTTTCATGAGCTGTATGCCAAAATCATCAATATTAAAACAATAAAAGGCTAGAACTACTTTCAAATGTGTGTAATAAATCTAAAATATATGAAAGTCTAATGTTTATCAGTACATTACAGAAAATAATGAACTTTATCACAATATTCTAATTTTTTGAAAAGGACCTGTATTATGCAGGCACAGAAAGCTCAGCACTGATGTCCCTCTGCTCTAGACAATTAACCTTTTTTGACTGTGGTAAACACAGGATAGGGTTATCCCAGGGATGTGCAGAATAAGAAATTTCTTCTTGGTGTACAGCCTATAAGGGCATCCAAAGTGTTTCATATTAGTACCCAACATCATGGTGAAAATCAGGACACTCTTTATCCAGTATTTTAAGACATAATGGTTACATATTAATTAATTTAGGCAAGACTATTTTATTATTTTAATTGTAGTAGGGTAGGCAATATATTTTAGCAGAAACTATTCTTACTGTGGTATTTTGTGTAAGTAACCTCACTTGTAGTTTTACAGTAGGAAAAAATAGTCAAATAAAACGTGTGCTGAAGGGAAGCTTGCTCACTGACCTTTTGTACACGACCCAAATATCAGAAACCGTTTGGGGTACGATTCAGCGTTCATAAACTTGATCCATGAGCTCGTGGGGATTATTTTCCCTACCAAGAACATAATATAGCGTCAATGTTTAACGAGTAAAGGACAAACTATTCTGTGTTAAACGTGTTTGTGTGTGTGTGTACACACAGCCATGTTGTCAGTAATGCTTTAACCGTGTGTGCTCAGAGCCGTGTCACGCGCTCAGCTTATTCAACGCACACATTGGGTCGCGCGGGGGTCTGGCCAGAACGCGAAACGCTAGTGGCTGATGACGGGGTGGTGTTGCCCTAGAGTGGGCGGGGTCTGGTTTGAGTGGGTGGAGACTTTTGGATATTGACAGCGTCCAGCGCGCAGCACACACATACATACACACTCACACATTTACAGTGAATAAGACGCGGTTGTTCTCCGCAATAGAGAGGTAAGCGATGCATTTCAATTCTCACTCCTATATTTTTTTTCGAAACGAGCGTTCACCCAAAAGTACAATCTATGAGTGTGCACTGGGAGGAAAAACGGGTGTAGGGTGCCCTAAAGAAGAACTTGTGAGTAAATAAGACCAGTGGGCAAGAGAGGGCTGAGAGGTGTGGCTTCTTTTTTAGAATCATTGAAAGTTGCAGCAGCAGAATCAAATACTGTAGAGCACTATATCCCATCTCAATATTTAGGCTATAAAATGTTTTGTTAGATGTGCTTAACGTGGCTATGATCTAAGGAAATGGTCTTTTTCATTCAATTCAAAACCTGAACTGAATGATTTATGTATGATTAGTATAACTGAACCATTAGCTTATTACTACAAAAAGTTACCACTTTATCACAGTGTGGAAATGTAACGTTGTAAAAACAACGCACTACCGAAAACAAATAATACCAGCAGAAGATCCTAGTAACTAGATACGTCTGACATGTACAATGTGAACATGCAAGTGATGAAACTTGTTTTCGTAATAAAAAAATGTTTAACGGGATTAAACATTATACAATAAAAGCTGTTAATTGGTTAACTGTAATTAGTAAAAGTGGTAAAACTATTTTTGAACACAATTTTGCATTTTCGCTTTAACAATATTGTAAAATATTTACTATATTATTTGCATGCTTATTTAGCCATGTAATGTATGTTTTGTTGTGATAAAACATTGAACTAAAATTATGTTTCAAAATGTATGAAATTTCTTTGCCCCTCCCTGTATGAAAAATACAACATCACTGCATTTTAGATATTTAACAGCTCAAATCTTTTGGTATCTTATCATTACAATGTAACTCCAAAGTCCAAATTCATTTATTCATGAATATATGAATATATATGTGAGCGTGGACCACAAAACCAGTCATAAAAGTATTTTTTTTTTTTTTTAATTAAGATTTATACATGATCTGAAAAAGCTGATAAATAAGCTTCCCATTAATGTATGGTATTGTTAGGATAGGACAATATTTGGCCGAGATACAACTATTTGAAAATCAGAAATCTGAGAGTGCAAAAAATCAAAATATTGAGAAAATCGCCTTTAAAGTAGTCCAAATGAAGTTCTTAGCAATGCATATTACTAATCAAAAATTAAGTTCTGATATGTATATTTACAGTAGGAAATTTACAAAACATCTTAATGGAACATGATCTTTACTTAATATCTTAATGATTTTTGGCATAAAAGAAAAAAAAAATGTAGCAATTTTGGCTATTGCTACAAATATACCTCTGCTATAGACTGGTTTTTGGGTCCAGGGTCACATATATACAGTACAGTTAGAAAGTGCAAAATATGTAGTCACCAAAATTTCATCCTGTAATACTTTGGAATCCACAGCTGCCAGTTTCTACCATAAATGTAACAAAGATATAGTAGCTGTGTCTGTATAATGACATGCATATTCCAGAGAGCCAACCCAAAAATGACCATTCTGGCATAATTTACTCACCCTCATGTCACCCAAAAACAATACGACTTTTATTCTCCTGTGAAACATAAAAGAAAATGCCTTCAGAAATATCTTAGTGATATATCTTAGTGATTTTGTCCAAATCAATGGACACAAAAATGGTTTGGTTACCACCAGTCTTCAAAATATCTTCTTATGTGTTCCACAGAAGAAAGAAAGACATGCAGGTTTCAAACAATGAGGGTGAGTAAATGATGATATACAGTTAATTTCTGGGTGAACAATTCTCTTAAACAGCTCTGATTATGTGACTGTTTACCTCAGCCGTATCAAAATGTTCAGTTAAATCAGAACAGTTTGCACTTTCATTTATAGTTGACATCAGTTTTGATGACAGATGTTACCGGTGGGATTAGAAAACATAAGGTTTTGTAGTTCGTCGGCTGAGGAATACCACAAGGTACTGTTCTAGGTCCTATTTCATTCTCGTGAGGTTCCTGCAGTGACAGGCTGAGGCTGAAAACACGGTTTAGTTGGAGGATGATGAAGCATTTAAGGGTGGGGCTATTGTAAGAGGAGGAGTTGTTTGGTGTGTACTGGAGAGAGTCAGCTGAGAGATAGATACATTGTGGACGCTTGTATTGGGATATTAAAGATCCAGAAGCAGAAGCAGTAATGGTGAAGCAGTCTTACAAAACTGTGTGCATTTAGCTCTCTGTGACTGGACAGACGCAGGGCTTAACACACACCAGACACCGGTGAGTTCTGGTTCATTAATGCTTTTAAATGGGTCCACAAAGATTTAAACCCCTGTTTAAAGAGCATGAAGTTAAAAAGCTTTGAGTGGTGATTCATGCATGATGTAGTGCTGAAGGAGTGTGGAAGGGGGAGGTAGATGAAACTGGGGAAGGTTTGTGTTAAACTTCTCAGCTTATTATGTATCTATTAATACAAGAGATGTATGTAAAAACTTATGTAATGTAGAAACATGATGTTCTGAGTTATTTCCATCCACATGGATATTGACATGTATTTAATTTCTGGCAAACTTTATGAAGCAAGTTGTAAACAAAGGGTGAGCTGCTTACTTAACAAAACCAGTCACAAGGGTCAGTTTTGATGTATACATTGAGTTCCCTTCCGGGAACTCGAGCCGCGTCAGGAACGCTATGGGGAACGCCATTGGCGGGCAGCACTCTGAATCATTGTCTACAACCAATAGAACGACGGGAGTGACGTCACAGGCGCGGTGACGTCAGCGACCAGGAAGTATAAAGCACGTGCGTTTGACGCCCGCGGCAGCTTTTGTCATTCAGCGAGAGCGCTCTGTGTCTGTCTGTCTAAAATCATACTGCTGTTTTTTCGTGCCAGTTTGCACACATTTCTTTTGAGTAGTATGACAACCAGGGGAAAGAAAGTTTCTATGGCGGTTCAGCGCCCGCATAGACAGTGTGTCCCTCCCTGCCAACGCTTTATTGTTGGTGGGGATACACACAGTCTATGTGTGGTTTGCTTGGAAGCGGAGCACGCACAGTCAGCCCTCGAAAAGGCTGACTGCCCGCAGTGTGAGCGTCTTCCGCTGCGGGTGCTCCGTTCCCGGAAAGCCCTCTTCGAGGAGGGGGCTTTCACCAGCGCGCCCCGCGGGTCTGGCCCCGCTTCCGCCGGGGCGGAGCGGCAGCTGCACTCGTGGGGCTCGCAGCTCGATCTGCTGGAGGGTATGGAGACGGGTAACCCCCTATCTCCTCCCTCACTCAGCGGTTCGAGCGATCTTCTTTTGGATGTGGAAGCCCGCACTGCGGTTTCTCCCCCCCAAGAGGAGATCTCAGGGCTTCTTCTGTCTTCCTCTGAGGAGGTTGATGTGGAGAGCCCTGAACAACCCCAACCGCCCCCCTATTTGCCTCACTATGAGGAGCTCATGGAGGTGCTGACTAGCGCGGTAGCCAAGCTCAAAATCTCTTGGCCCGCTGAACAATACCATGAGCCGCAGCGAGGTTAGATGAACGCTTTGAAGGCTCCGTCCTTGCCCACCAAGCCGCTAAAGCTAACATCTAGCTTGATGGGCAAGGCATACACGGCAGCAGGTCAGGCTGGTTCTTGCCTCCACACAATGGCAATCTTACAAGCTTACCAAGCCGACCTGCTGAAGGAGTTTAGCAATGGCGAGGAAGTTAACATCACTGATATGCGCCATACGGCTGACCTTGCTCTCCGCGCCACCAAGGAGACTGCCCGAGCTGTGGGGCGGTCTATGGCAGCCCTGGTGGCCGCGGAGAGGCATCTATGGCTGACCCTGTCCGAATTAAAAGAAAAGGACAGGGTCACGCTTCTGGACGCCCCCCTGCATCCCACCGGCCTCTTCGGTGCCTCGGTCGATACAGTTGTCGCCAGGCACCAGGAGGCCCGTAAGCAGGCGGCGGCGTTCCGGACATATCTTCCTCGCCGCGTCTACTCCTCTGAGGCTGCTAGACGGGAGCAGCCTCAGCCGTGTACGAGCTCCTCGTACAGGGAGGCACAGAAACAGAGCGTTGCCGCCCGTGCTCCTCCGGCCAGGCCTAGAGGGCGGGGTCAGCAACGCTCTAAGCCGGGGGCCTCGAAGAAGAGGCCTGACCTGAGGGTCGTCCTCTAATCTAAAAGGTCCTCGGCTAAACGGCCCTGATGCACAACCATTGTGCATCAGGGCCGATGAGGGCAGCCCCTCTCGAGGGGGCTTGCGTTGTACCACAATTTATGGTCACCAAGCCCCCTCGGGGCCCTCAGGAGATCTGTCAGCTAACCCTGCCAGTGTTACAGGGCGCGGCAATCTCCCGCGAACGTCATTCTCTAGCTGTTCCGCCCGGAAACGTAGCGGCCCTGGAGAGTTCGCAGCCCCCACGGGGGTCTTTAGAGAAACTAGTTCAGAAGCATCCTGCCAGTACGCTGTTACAGGTCTCCGAATTAGTTCCTCAAATAAATCCAGAAACCAGTCTCGAGAGGCTGGTTCCCTTAGTAGAATTTCTGGCAGCGTGGAAACTACTGCCGAATGTTTCTATGTGGGTCCTGCGCACTGTAGAAAAAGGTTACTGCATTCAGTTCGGCGCCAAGCCGCCACCTTTCAGCGGGGTATTCCCAACTCTGGTGAGCCCCAAGCAGGGTCTGGTAATGGAACAGGAAGTAGAAACTCTTCTGAGGAAGGAGGCCATCGAGGTGGTCCCTCCACAAGACAGAGAGTCCGGGTTCTACAGCCGGTACTTCATTGTTCCCAAGAAGGATGGAGGGCTTCGGCCCATTTTAGATCTCAGGCAATTGAACTGCTCAGTCAGGAAACTGAAGTTCAGAATGCTAACTATCAAACATGTCGTGTCACAAATCAGGTCCGAGGACTGGTTTGTCACGATAGATCTAAAAGACGCATACTTTCACGTCTCCATCCTTTCTCAGCACAGGAAGTTTCCCAGGTTCGCTTTCAGGGGGCAAAGCTTACCAATACAGAGTGCTTCCTTTCGGCCTAGCTCTCTCACCCCGAACTTTTACAAAGTGTGTGGATGCTGCTCTGGCTCCTCTGCGACTCCAGGGCATCCGCGTACTCAACTACATATACGACTTGTTGATCCTGGCCAGCTCGGAGCAGTTAGCGGTTCAACATCGAGGTGTTGTTCTCGCTCACATGAAAGAGTTGGGGTTGAGACTCAACGCCAAGAAAAGTGTGCTTTCTTCACTACAGAGAACCTCTTATCTAGGTGTAATTTGGGATTCGACCACGATGCAGGCACGAATGTCACCTGCTCAGATCGAGTCGATCCTTACTGCAGTAAATGCGGTCAAGCTAGGCCTGTCACTCACTGTCAAACAGTTCCAAGTACTGTTAGGTCTTATGGCAGCTGCATCCAACGTGATACTTTTGGTCTGCTGCACATGAGACCACTGCAGTGGTGGCTCAAAACCAGGGGGTTCTCCCCGAGGGGAAACCCGCTCCGCAAGATCAAGGTCACGCGGCGCTGCCTACGTGCCTTGGCCATGTGGAAGAAACCCTGGTTCCTCTCTCAGGGTCCGGTATTAGGGGCTCCTTGTCGCCGCGTTTCGCTAGCAACAGATGCATCCCTCACCGGCTGGGGGGCAGTCATGAGTGGCCGCTCAGCCCAAGGCCTGTGGAGCGATCACCATCTCTCCTGGCACATAAATCGCCTAGAGATGCTGGCCGTATTCCAGGCCCTGAAGTGTTTCCTTCCAGACCTGAGATACCGTCACGTGCTGGTCCGTACAGACAGCATTTATATTACATAAACCACCAAGGAGGTCTCCGCTCACGCCCCTTATACAAGTTGGCGTACTAAGACTCCTAGTGTGCCTGAGGGCCCAGGAGTACCTCTCGCTCTGGCTGGTGACCAGACAGAGGTCTACTACCTTCCTCGTGTGCCCGAGGGCCGAGGATCACATTGCCCTCTTGTCCGTGGAATACTAGACAATGGCTCATCCTACTCGCGTCCTGGCTATACCCCAGGCCGAGTCTCTTCCTGTGATCTGGCAAGAACCACCAGACACAACTTTTTCCACCCTGGTCGTAGCAGACACTGCGCAGGGCTTGGAAATTATGGGGGCGTTGTCATGGGTTCCCCATGGGTTCCCCATAGCGTTCCTGACGCGGCTCGAGTTCCCGGAAGGGAACGTCTCAGGTTACATATGTAACCCTAGTTCCCTGAGGGAACGAGACGCCGCGTCTCGGACCATAATTCCCGCACCCTGCGGCGCTCGCTTCATTCCTAAAAGAGCTGCCGCGGGCGTCAAACGCACGTGCTTTATACTTCCTGGTCGCTGACGTCACCGCGCCTGTGATGTCACTCCCGTCGTTCTATTGGCTGTAGACAATGATTCAGAGTGCTGCCCGCCAATGGCGTTCCCCATAGCGTTCCTGACGCGGCGTCTCGTTCCCTCAGGGAACTAGGGTTACATACGTAACCTGAGACGATTTATACTATTAATACAAGATAAATATAATTTGAGATTTATACATCATCTGAAAGCTGAATAAATAACAATACTTGGCCGAGATACAATTAATTGAAAATCTGGAATCTGAGGGTGCAAAAAAATTTAAATATTAGGACAATCGCCTTTAAAGTTGTCCAGTTGTAGTTCTTAGCAATGCATATTACTAATCAAAAATTCATTTTGATATAACAGTAGGAAATTTACAAAATATCTTCATGGAACATGATCTTTACTTAGTATCCTAATGTTTTTTGGCATAAAAGAAAAATGTATAATTTTGACACATACAATGTATTTTTGGCTATTGCTACAAATATACCATGCTACTTATGACTGGCTTTGTGGTCCAAATCATGTCAAAGGGACTGTTTACCAGAAAAAAATTTAATAAAATTTGAAATTAAATGAAAAAATCAGTTACTCGCCCTCATTCATCATCAAAACAAGAAACTTTACTACAATCTGAAAGATTTATTCCTGTTTAAGTGTCAATTTACACAAACATTACTCAATGCACATAATGCTTGACATTTAAGAACAAACCTCATTGGTTCATCTGGGTCAAGCCAGTGTTTTTGAGCTCCTGTTCACTACATTCGATGATCTCATGTATGTGTGTTGATCAATGTTATATTAAATTGAAAGCCTAAATTGAATCTGTTTTTCTTTTTGCCATTTGTGCCTCTTTAGAAGACTTGATTGCATAATTCATATTGATTACTTTTACAATATAGATGAACTTATAGGTCTTATAGGTTTAGAATGACGAGTAAATGATGGCAGGCAAACTAATAGTACACGTTGATGAATATAATACTTAGTGGTGGGCCGTTATCGGCGTTAACGTGCTGCGTTAACGTGAGACTTTTATCGGGCGATAAAAAAAATATCGCCGTTAATCTATTCTCAAAATTGGGTTGGGAGCTGGGTCTAAACTACGCAAGATATGATGACTTTCACCTTGATAGTTTAACGCGGATGTATACCAAAGACTAGAATATGGTCGCGCGTTTATGTTTCCTCCGCCAAAACACAGACGGGATCGCGTCGTCCTCCATTCATAAAAACCGAATCTACTATAGCGCGAAATGCCACGTAAATTCGTCGTTTTTTGGATTCATAAATCAAATATGGTCTGTCACTTAATTCAAATCGCGATATGGACTAGTGTCTGTGAAAACTGAAATACAAAAAGACCGTTTTAATATGAATCCGGTATGTTCCGTTTGCCTAGCTGTATGTATGAAATTCATACTATGAATGGTGGAGACGCGCTTTTACTACACGCATACTGAAACACATGTGATGCTCCCGGTAATTTTTGGCATTTGCATCTCACATGAACAGATAAACTCAATCTCCAAAACTGCTGTGAGTGTCACTTATCGTTTCATTTGAGAAAACTCGCATCATGTCATACTGTATACACAGAAACTTCACGGCAACCTGTCAAAATAAAAGTACGGCGTAACATGTTTAGTCATTATTTGGGTAGCACACATACAGATCTGGCCATTAAAAATGCGTCTATTTTCACGCGGCAGCCTGCAATTCGGCACGCGAGGCCACGCGTCATGCCGCAGCGGCTTTTTTAGATTTTTTTACAACGTGGTTGCACTTCATACAATATCCACCAGGTGGCGCAAGGAACAACATTCTGTAGCCAAACCCTGCACAAAGAGGGATATTTGGACAGTATTTACGTCTGTATTTCATTCTGTATGTAACGGCAAAGTATTTATAATTTCGTTTCTTTTTTATTAAGGTAATTTAGAAAAAAAAAGTTTGGAGCATTTTTGTTCGTTAAACGTAAGCTTTTTGTTTCTTAAAGACCAAGCGGCAGACAGTGAGTTTACCTACTCTGTTTTTCAATTTGCCTTCTCAAATCACGAATTGGCTAAAATAAAATCCATAGATGTAAAACAAAAGATTTAAATACTAAGAGATATAAATGTGTGCTATTAGGTGCCAATCGTTTGTGCGGAGAGTGCAAAACACATTTTTAGGACATGAAGGATCAAGCTCGATCAGTTACATTTTTTTCAGTGGAAAATATGTAACCACTATTTTTTGTCAGACATGATAAATAAATATGTAGAAAGACTTAAATTACTACTTAACGAAAAAAAACGAGGATTTGGGGAGGACTGTTAACTGCATCATCACTGACTCAGAAAACAGTAGTTTCTAAATAAATAATTAAAATATCTCCTTACTGTTTGACAGTCAAGGTATTTACTTGTTCCAGTGTTTTGTGGCAAGCTTTAAACAAGGAACCCTTCCAAGCTGTGCTGAACGTGCGCTCAATGCTGCTGACAGGACCGTGTTTCCACCAGCGCTGCAAGTTTTTTTTTAATCACCACTGAATGTTAAAACATAATTTTAGCCCGCATTTGATCTTTGACGGATTAAAATGCAGGGCTATACGTCTTAAAAGTGTAACATGGAAATATAATGGATGTACTGCGAAAAAAGTTTTATACTCGACAGTAAGTACGTTTACATGGACAACAATATTCCGATTTTAACGCGATTAAATACTCTGATTAAGAAGTAACCATGTAAAATGATATATTTTAATTAATTTAATCCGACTAAAGTCATATTTTGAGTAAACACAAATCGAATTAAGACAGGTGGAGTATTCCTATTTTAGTCGCATTATGGAAGACATGTACACACCTTAATCACACTATTCCCCTTGTGTAGGATTTTTCGCCATATTTTGTGACAGGATACACAAATGCTGCGCTCCAGGCAGGTTTTTGAGCTCGTAAATCACGTCTTCAAAGAACTTTGTAGCGTTCCAAGCAAGTCACGCCAAGAATTTATTATTTTTATAGTATTAATAATTTGATTGCAACGTTAAATTGTCCTAAATATTACTCTATTTTTCCACCGTGTGCCACTTGCATAAACACCGCACCCCTTTATTGTTGTTTCTTGGGCTAAGTCATGTCAGAACTGGGAACTGGGAGTGCGTCGATCTAGTACGAGTTCACGGGTGGGAATTCACGGTTTTAACTGCCGTTCCAGTGCACTTTCACTGGTAGAAGTTTGGAAAAACACGGGTAACGGGTTGCCTGGAACGCGGCATAACGCTCTCAGTTGGTCGCGCTTTAGTTTCATTTTTATTTATTTATTTGTTTCTTCAACATGGGCTTAATCAAAGCTCATTGTTGATAAATAGTTTGTCTGTTATCATAATGTATTGTTTTATGGAAACGTATTTAACATTCAACCCCCTTTTGTGCATATTTGTTAGTAGGCCTAGTTATTTTAATTTTGTGAACGGGATTTCCGCTATTGTAATGTCTAGGATGCTTTTCACTTTTACTTTTGAATTCATGATCTTGGTTTTGCTTACATATTGGCTACACCTATCAATTTTAAGATTAAAACAAATTCTTAAAAGATGGATTTGTTATTTTTAATTAAACAGCATAACAAAAATAAAATAAAACTAACTTATATAGCATTTATTAACAAAAACTAATAAGACGAGGCACTCCATCACATGCTGTGTTATACGCCGACTAAACAATTTATTACAGGGCGCGCAAACACTGAGCAATCAAAATAATTAATTTAAAAATAACAATAAATAGCAAGTACAAAATTACAAAATACATTATAAAATTCAATATTTTAAAGCCACAGCAAATGAAGATTTACATGTTTGAGAGGTAGCTCGTCTTTTTCATACCATTTATACAATTTTAGATACACTTGATTTTATTGATTTGTGCAAGAGGAGAAATATAAACTATAGTTTAGAGTGTAAAAAAATTATTTGATGTATTATTGTGAGTAGTAGTAGTATTTCCTTTTATTTCATTTTGTGCTGTACATTATGATGTCGCGCTGCCCAATGAAGTTTTTTTTTTTTTTTAATACATAAAAGGAAAGGGAACCATTTAGATTTGGCCTAATGTCAATGTAAGTACTATACCCTAGTATTATAATCCTAATATTAAAAATAATGTCAACAAATAAACAGAAGGATCATTTTTCAAAACAATAAGGCTTTTATTATGTGACTGACAATGGATACAATTGTTCAGTATCACAAGTGCTCCAGTGAGTTCTGCAAGTTTTTAAACATATATATTTTTTTACTTTTTACTTTTTAAAAAAGTGGAAAAGTTGTTCTTCTATTTCGGAGAAGTTCGTTAAGTCTGTCTCTTATCAGCTTCCAGTCACGAACTGCGGGGTTGAATCTCCGACCAACAGCATCTGAAAGTGCTTGACGAAGGTTGTTGGGTAGTGCATTTTTCCCCCTGGAGCCGTCAAAGTTAACAGAACCTGCCCAGTTCTGATAAAGGTTGAGGGGAATTAACCTTTTAAACAAAAGAACAGCGAAACGATCTGCCCTTGGTTTCCCGTCTGGTCCTGTTGATTCCAGATACAGTTTATTCTCGGTCTCTACTGAAACATGATTTAAATGTACATCTGGAAGGATTACTCCCTGCATGAGAGACCGGCGAATACGATGATGGTGATGAGAATGGGAGGTGTTTGTTGGTGTTTCAGGCAATCTCAAATGGAATGATGTCATGATGGAAGGAGAAACCCGTGAATAATCTTGATTCGGCGAATTTTCATTATGGAGCATCGGATTCGTCACCACTGGGTTGTTGGTTAATCCTTCTGATGTTGAGCCCGCTAACGAATGATCTGGGCTGGTTTGTAGGTTGAGCGTCCGGACAGTCAGTGGTGTAGAGGCTGCAGCAGGAACACCGAAATCAGCATCAACCAGGTGCGCTGACAGCGAATGGTCTTCGCGAGCAGACTGAGGAGATGACCACATCTCAAAAGGCTGTTGGCAGTCCATTGGAGTATCCGCCGACGTTGAAGGAACATTGGCAGAAATGTCTGTGGATGTGGATTGATCCGCTGTCGAAGGATGAGTTTTCTCACTGAAACGCGCCTCCAACAAACCAATCCGTGCCTCTAAATTCAGAAGCCTTCTTGTGAATTCAGACATCTGTTCCTTGGAAACAGTGACTGCAGCAGGACATCTACGTTCAATTAGAACAGCCTGTAGATGGTAGCATTAAAATTAGTTTTTAGATTTTATTCGCTGCTTGCAATGGCGATAACAATACAGTGCATCATTTCTCCCTGTTGAGCGCATTGCTGGACGATGTGTGTCAAATACA